>NC_143049.1:2697500-2997500 GCF_057628025.1 Oncorhynchus mykiss
GATTATATTATAGCCCTCCCTGAATTTCACTTCGTTACTACTCTAGGTTACTGATATTTAGGCTGCGTCCCAAGTGGCACACTATTCCCTATATAGTGCCCTAGCTGGCATCCCAAGTGGCACACTATTCCCTATATAGTGCCCTAGGGCTCGTAGTGAGCTGTATAGGGAGCCATTAGGGACACTACTCTGACTGCTGTCCATTGGACTGGGTGCATGCCTTAATGTGTAGATAATCAGGTGCATCACACAGCCTGAAGGCCACTCTTTTTGCATTAGATTTTTTTAGGATCATTATTACACAATTACATTAAATCCAATTTCTGGTCCTCCGAAAGGGGCGGTGAAAAAGTAGGAAGTAGCCCATATATTGTGTCAAGTTTTTCTGAGTACTCGGTTCAGAATATATCCCAGAACTTGGTTTGGAAATAAATTAGTTTATTTTTAGATTAATTTACATTTTACAAGCCCCACTGTAGCCAAGTCTCCTGCCAGTAGCCAAGTCTCCTGAATTGGATTGAATGGATAAGAAATAGGAATATGAGGTGGTCTGTCACTCTGCATATGGTCACATCACGTGATGGGGAACTGGCATTTATAAACAAGTCAATCATTTCTTGCTCAGACTTGAAGCGCGCTTAGCAGTGGTAGCAGGGGCAGACAGGCAGTGCCTTTTCCCTACATAGTGCACTACTTTTAACCAGAGAGCCTTATGAACCTTGGTGAAAAGTAGTGCACTATATAGGGAATAGGATGCCATTTGGGACGATTCCCAGCTTTCTGAATTAAGGTCAGCGTGTGTTTTAATATGCAGATCATATTGCAGCAGCCGTACATTTTAATGGTATCTTCAAGGGAGTTGAGAGCCTCTGACTCAAACACTTCCATCAGATATGTGTGCTGTCTGGCTCTCCCCTCTTGGGTTGGAGATGGACAGTTGTAGATTCCTACGGCAATGTCCAAAATGACACCCTATTCCCTATATAGTGCACTACTTAGGACCAGAGTCATATAGGCGAATCGGGGGTCATGTGGGATGCAGTACCTCTTCACCCCCAAAGCCAAAACATCAGCTTAGAGGCTAGCCAGAGATACCAGCATTTTAAATGTCACAATTATCAATATGTTTTGATGTTATTGTAAATATTACATTTTTTATATTAATGAATTAATATTGTGTACTGAATTGTGCATTCTTCTCTTTCCAGGTTCTATGATGCGCCCAGCTTAACCTATTCTGAGCAGGTCGAGAGAAGAGAGCAGTTGGATGAGAGGGATGTCTTCTACTGGAGGAGGAGAGGCCAGGACTTCAGTGTCCTCCTGGATTACGCCGACGGCCGGGAGCTGAGAGCATCCGCTGGCTTTCTGAAGGCCTCTGAGGCGGCATGGCGACCACAGGCCCTGATCGCAGAGGACCATAGGGGAGAGAGGGAGAAGCTGCAGCAACAGAAGCAGCTATGGGAAGACACCTCCATCTCCTGGCTGAGAGAGGCCGATGCGGCTCCTAGACAGTTAAGGGTAGTGACTGGGGTGACTGGGGAGCGGAAGTGCCAGAGCCTGGGCACAGAGGAGTGGAAGCCTGCGGTGGGGCTGGGGAGGCAGCTGTCGGATGGGGAGGGCGAGAGGTGGGCTCAGGAGCGGCAGCACCGCCTGAGGACTCAAGAGAGCACTGGTTCTATCCTCCCCAGAACCAGAAGGATGTCCCAGTCCCTCCCCAGAGTGTTGTCACCTGCTGGAGCTACTGAACACGCAAACACACTGTCCAGTTTGGTCAGTTTCCAGCTTCGACCAGGCCAGGTTGATAGACAGAGAGTGAACAGCACCGTATTTTCCGGGCCTTATAGTCGGTATTACCACAGTGCCGCAGTCAGCAGGGACCGGTGGGCCAGAAACAGTTGGCAAAGCGTCGGACATGTTGCACTTTTACCAAAGCCCAGGTTCAGCAGGCCTGTCAAGCCTCCATCATACGAAATACACCAGCAGACTAGGGGTAGCCAGGAGATGCTCGCTGTAGCTGTAATAGATCAGCAGGGAGGGTCCAAACAACCGAAAGACAACAGGCCTGTCTATTACCCACGGGGTGGAGAATTGCAAAGACAAGACTATTTTGCACAACACTCTGCTATCTTTGGCATGGAGCCCCCCGGTTATATCCCACCCCCGTCTTATAAGAGAGCCCTGCCCCCAATCAGGGGAGGACCAATCAACCGCAACGAAGTGGCAAACTATAAGTGGAGGGGGGAGGTGAAGATACAGATGCACATGCCTATGAGCTCAGAGGCGGGAAAGTGGTTTTCCGGACAGACAGGAGGGTCGTGGCTGGAACACTACGGGGATCGGGGTATACCCTACAGGAAACAGGTTAACGCTAACCCAAACCTTAACCCTGGATACACCGAGGAGCATCTGGGTCATGTTCACTATTTACCCTTTGATGATCCGCGAGTGAGACAAATCTCAGGAGGGCCTGGCGGAAATTCTCTTACTGCCACTGACAAGTTTATCCGAAACATGAAGAAAGAGACTCCCTGCGCTAAGGTTTTAGGACAATCTACACACGATAGTGCCTTCCCCCCCCCACAGGGGCTCTCTCTCAATAACGACTGCCGCAAGACATCTCTCAATGACAACAACGGTGGTAGTAGTACTAGATGGTGCAACAGGGGTTTAATAAACAAAGGAAGTGTAGACAGTGTAGCTCCTGATCAGAGCTGTGGTATCTATCCAACAGCTTTTCACATTAGACCTCCTCAGCAACTGATCAGGCATCTGGACCAAGGTCAAGGTGTGTCAGAAACTGTAACTCAAGTGAAAACGTCAGTCAATGAGCCTGACTCCACAGAGAAAGAGAAACCAAGAAAAACTGACTCAGAGAAACCAGAAAAAAATGAGAAAAAGAGTGTAAAACAAAAACTTAGTGAGACAATATTCTGTTTGGTGTCTGTTCATGTCCCTCTAACGCCGGGTGGTACGTCTCGTGATCAAAACAACAACAACGACGAGAAGCCACCAAGCCCAGTCCGGCCACCAAGCCCAGTGGACAGTCGGAGTGAGAACAAAACGGGCCACTTAACAAACCAAAGTTTCCAAAGCACATCTTCAGCAGAGGCTGAGCTGCAAGCACTAACCGGTAGCATAGCGAGCAGCAGATCAAGCAGCAAAATAGTGAGAAAGATCCCTACAAAACCCCCCAAAATAAACCATCACAAGGAGCTGAAACTCTCAGGTGCCTGGCCTGGGAACCAATACCGGGACCAGGAGACCCAAACTAGCCCAGAAGCCCGAAAGCCTCAGCATCCCCCTCCTCCAGGCACTGAAAACAAGGAAGCACAAGACCCTCACGTCCCTGCCCCAGGCTCCTCTGACATCATCACCCAAGATCCCAGCGGTGTGGGCAATACTGCATTCAGCTGTCCTATAAAAGGGGTGAAGAGCCTGAAACCATCCAGCAACAGCGCCTTTTCCAGGACGGCCACTTTCTCCATTTCCAGCCAGCTGATCAAGAGCACAGCTCAGCCGCCAGCAGTGCCACCACCACCACCACCACCACCCTCAGGAAACGCGATGGAGGCCAAACCAGCAGCGACCTGCAGTGGGCAGGAAGCCTTCGGTCAGTTCCTGCTGAAGCCCGTCAGCAGGCGGCCATGGGACGCCATCGAGGAGCTGGAGACTATCAACAAAGAGTTCCAGGATCAGCAGCAGCAGAAGCAGCAGCAGAGCAGCAAGAGGCCCAGTGTTGACCAGTGCATTGAGGACCTCAACGAGGCCTACAAAGACATCCTGGAGCTAGGCACTGCCAGCAATAACATTTCCAACAATAGTGGTGCTGTGCAGATCCCTGAGCGGATCAAGATAAGGCTGGCGGGGGAGGCGGGGCTCAGCAAGCCCAGCAGCCTTAGGCGCAGTATTGAGAGCTGGTCTGTGTCCGTCGACCCGGAGTACGGGGAGGTTAAGAGCGCTTTCTCCAGACCTGCTGAAAGAAAATCTGTGACTTTCAGCAAGCAGCTAAGAGAGGAGCTCCCTGTCCCACCACGCAAGCCTACAGGATTCAGAGAATACAGGGTTGTTTCGAACTTGTCGCAGAGGAGAAGAAGCTGCAGTGGCAGGACAGTGAAGCTAGACCTCCCTTCGCCTTCGGAGACACCACCGCCTTGTCACTTCACCGGCCCTAGTGACTTTACTGACTCTCCTAGTGATCCCAGCAAGACCAGAGACTTCAGTCCAATGACTCCAACAACGCACACTGCAGCCGAAGTCCCCTGGGCAGATAGGCAGCCGATGCAGGACGCCTCCACACTTACGAGTCCCCCTGACTATGAGGACATATGTCAGTCTTTACAAAAGCCCAGAGACTCAGAGGTTAACAAAACGTTCACCGCCATATCTAAACCTGGTGGTGGTAGCTGCGATACAGAGCCTATAGGGGGAGCCTGTTTAGACTCTGCAGAGGAATGCCCCATTTGTAAAAGAGAGCGCGAGAGCCAGATGTCCAGACCAAGTCCAATGTCTCCGCTCCACGAGGAGTCAAGCCCAGACTTATCCGATCAAAGTAGCGCGACGATTGTTGGCGACCGTGACAGTCCACAAGGAGCTGAAACATCTGAAGAACCAGCTGAAGGAGACACAAAGGTATCCTCTGACTCTGGCTCAAATAATTCAGAGGCTCAGACTATATGTTGCGATTGGAGGAAGCAGCTGTCACTCATAGATAAGAAGGTGGAGGGGAGTATCACTGCTGAGAAGACCAAACAAAACCAAGCTCTGGCAGTGGCTGAGGGCATTCCAGAGAATGAATCCATAGAGGAGAGGGCAGCCAGGATATTAGGGATTGATGTACCTGCAGAGTCTTTAGTCACAGGGGAGCAGCGGGTTAGCGAGACGGCAACAGAGAGTAAACCCGCTGCTAGTGAAGATACAGAAAGCAGCAGGGCAAATGAACAGACAGTACAAACACATGTGAGAGATCCAGATTCTGAGGAACTGGACTCTGGAACGGTATCTACAGTGCCTCCTGACAGGCAGGAGGCAAAAGAAAAGGAGACACCACAGGATAACCCAGAGTACATCAGGAGTGCCAAATGGACCCATCTGGGTCGAGAAACTCCAGGTATGCAGGAGTTTCCGCCAGACAGACTACCGCTTTCGGTCCCCATTAACCCTGACCTTAAGCTGTCCCACAGTCTGGAGGGAGAGATGAGGGGCAGAGGACCCTTGCAGCGCGTAGACGCCCTGCAGGATAAGCTGGCTGCATCGCCCAGCCACCGGGTGGCGGTAGAGCGCCGGGCACGGATGAAGGAAGTGGACCCAGTGTCGCGCATGAGATGCCTCAGCATCAGGAGCACAGACTCTGGGGAGGAGGGGGCAGAGACGGAGGGGGAGACCAAGCGTGGCGGTGGGCAAGTGGAAGTGCTCTCCCTACCTGCTTCCTCCCAGAGTGATACTGTGGAAGATAGAGAGGTCTCTGAAGACACAGTGTTGCAAGATGAGGAGGTGTCATCTCTCTCAGGTAGCTACTTCATACATTTGATGTTTTGTTCAAGTATTTTTTCTGTTGAACTGTGTTACATGTTATTCTGAATACAAGTGTTTCATCGAGTTAATAATGTAATATTTGTTACACATTTGTGCTTCATTTTCACTGCAAAATACACTACATGACCAGAAGTATGTGGATACCTGCTCATCGAACCTCTAATTTCAAAATCATGGGTTTTAATATGGAGTTGATTCCCCCCACCCCCCCTTGCTGCTATAACAGCCTCCACTCATCTGGGTAGGCTTTTCACTAGATGCTGGAACATTGCTGCGGGGACTTGCTTCCATTCAGCCACAAGAGCACTGATGTTTGGCGATTAGGCCTGCAGGCCTGGCTTGCAGCCGGTGTTCCAATTCATCCCAAAGGTGTTCGATGGGGTTGAGGTCAGGGCTCTGTGCAAGCCATTCAAGTTCTTCCACACCGATCTCGACAAACCATATCTGTATGGACCTCGCTTTGTGCACAGGGGCATTGTCATGCTGAAACAGGAAAGGGCCTTCCACAAACTGTTGCCACAAAGTTGGAAGCACAGAATCATCTAGAATGTCATTGTTTGCTGTAGCATTTAGATTTCCCTTGACTGGAACTAAGGGGCCTAGCCTGAACCATGAAAACCAGCCCCAGATCATTATTCCTCCTCCGCCAAACTTTACAGTTGGCACTATGCATTCGGGCAGGTAGCGTTCTCCTGGCATCCGCCAAACCCAGATTAGTTCGTCGGACTGCCAGATGGTGAAGCTTGATTCATCACCCCAGAGAACGCGTTTCCATTGCTCCAGAATCCCATGGCGGCGAGCTTTACACCACTCTAGCCGAAGCTTGGCATTGCGCATGGTAATCTTATGCTTGTGTGCGGCTGATCTTCAGCACTCGCCGGTCCCGTTCTGTGAGCTTGTGTGGCCTATCACTTCGCGGATGAGCCACTTTCCACAATAACAGCACTTCAGTTAATCAGGGCAGCTATAGCAGGGCAGAAATTTGGCAAACTGACTTGTTGGAAAGGTGACATCCTATGACGGTGCCATGTTGAATGTCACTGAGATCATTCTACTGACAATGTTTGTCTATAGAGATTTAATGGCCCTGTGCTCGATTTTATACACCTGTCAGCAACAGGTGTGGCTTTATACACATACATTTGTGTATATAGTGTATAGCAACACAAACATTGTTTGGCAATGACTTAATGTTTTGTTATTATTATTTGAGTGTTTAGTTTTACCTAGTGTTATTTTATGAGGCAAGCATTTCAAGCAGTGAAACTCTGGCTGTTACTATGGAGTCTTTCCACAAGAGGGGGATATTGTGCTTAGATATAACACTTCAAAACTAGAGACCTGCACAGGTCAGTTTTTTGGAGCCGCCCCCACCCTGTGCCGGCCACATCAAGTCTGAGCCCCATCTGACATCAGGACAGATTCTTTTCCACAAGCCCATCCACCCACATAGAATTGTTCTGAGAGCCGATCCGTGACCCGCCAAATCACATGCATTTATTTCATTGTTTTTACGACAACAGCGTAGTAGGTAGGCTTTAAGGCTATTCCCATTCCCTTCATGAATTAATTTGTCTGCATGTCTATTCAACATTTGGATAAAAGGAAACCTTGCCATGAATTAAGAATAATAACATCTTATTTTCACAATGGGATGGTCAAATCCCTTTGAAAATAAGCCTTCTAATTAGCCTTCTTCTTACCTAATGAAAGCCTATTGCCGACAGAACAAAACAATAGTTGTATATTCAATATTGTTTAGCTAATCAAGTAGTTTAATTTAAACTAATTAAACAATTCCCAAACTCTATAGGCTGCAGATTCATTTAGTAGGGGCATTTGCATCTCAAAGGACCCATCAGCACCAACATATGAAGTTCATAGGAGCATGTCAAATGAAAGCTGAGAGTCTATTTTTTAATATTAATTAAGACATATATACATTTCCATCCTAAAAATTAGGATTAAGCAAAGGCTTTGAATTCTGGTCTAACAGATGAAAGGGGTCATTTTTTTTTACTGAAATCAAGTTTGCTTATGAGTTAAGTAATTAAAACTCTGCCGTTACCAAATCGGTAGCAGAATGACAGAAATCTGTAACGGAATTACTGCAATTGATTTGGATACAATGAGAAATCATAGTAGTCACAAACCACAGGTTGGTCACCTGCTATAGTCCAACCAAATGTGATATTTTTTGGTGGCGGAGCTCATTAGAATAATAGCCAGTGTGTGAGGGAATCCCCTCCTATTTGAATGGCCTGTGGCCCACGTAAAACCTTTCCCGGTCAGAGGAATAATGGAACCTTACAGAGTTAACTTTATTGCCAAACAGAGGTATGGACATGGAAATGGTTTGAAAGTACAGAGAAAGAGAAAATGATTACTATAAATGTAATAACATGGGTATAAACAGTGCAAAGTAATGCATAGAGTAATGACCACAATAGCTCAAGTAGTGATAATGATAAATAGAACAAAGAACTGTAGAAATGTAAACAAACATGTTACCTGAACAGTAATAACATTACAGGGAATAGATAATAGCAACTGCTACTAACAGTAACAGTAAACACACACAAATCTCAACCGTAACAACAATAAACACTACCCACTTCTACCCACGCATTCCATGAACACACTGCCATAAATCCACCTCTTATCTGTGCTGAAGGAAAATCATCCGGACTGGGTCCATTTCTGGGGATGCAAGAGCATGCATCGGGCCTGATTAGACAGTGCAGGACCAGCTAGATGTCCTTTGCCAATCAGAGGTTGTATGATCAGCTCATGTACAGAGTGTGGGGCAAGTGGTCACCAGCTGATTGGCTAAGACCACAGGGCTGAACACTGAACAATATTTCCTCACATGAGAGCCAGACTCAGCAGAGCCAAACAAACAATTGCGCACAAAAAAACTGTAAATTAAAGTGTGCTGCAACGCCCTCAGCAGGGGGGGATTCTCTACACAAGAGTGTGGAGTAATACCTACAAATGCTAAAGGATATTGCATATTTCTATCTTTGTGTGTCTATTCAGGATACATCTATATTAATAGAATGATATGCATAATTATGGATAACACTTTCTGTACAGTACAGATCAGGGACCTGATTACCGTAATTCCATTTCCGGATGTAAATCCACTTCACACCTACTTGTAGTTCAATAACCAAAATATTTTTCTTACTCAAGGTGTCATGTCATAGCTGACACCCCATTCTTTCTGCAGACATCTTTGAATCTCCTTCTCCACAATGACTCCAAAATCCTTCCAAACCGGGCATTTCACTCAGACACCACCTGTTTCCACTAAGGTGTATTTCGGCGTTATAACCTTTCTTTTGATTGATTCTGTTACGTTAGCCATTTTCGCGTAAGTGAGGAGTCAGGGAAAATAAACTTGGCTATGTATTGTTGTGTGGCGAAAGGGAACATAAGCCCTGCACGTGGACAGCACCACACAAATAGGCTCCCAGCAAACATGTCCACATTGGCACGATGTGACCCAATGCGGGCTAAAATATTGACCCCATGTAGGCTGCCAACACTGGGCCAATGCGCTTTTCTATTTAATAGGAATTTTATAATTTATTAACAACTTAATTCAATGCATAAATGTAATAATTTTCAAGCCCTGAATGTACTTGGGGAAAGTGATACATTGTATCAGAAAGACACCCAAGTTGTTACTATCATACATATATTTTTACATGAGAAACTTAAGTTTCTCATGTCACATGCACTTATTTAGGTATTTTTTAAAGACTTCATCATTGGTAGTGTACAAGATTATTTTTTTTAAAACTTTCACACAACAGAACACTTAGCTGCAATATGTTACTTTTTGGGTGACCTGACCAATATAACATAGAAATGTGTGTTATAGATCTGTAATTCTCATTGTAAGCAAGTGTGCACCATTTCTTTGCTTCCTAATGTTACGTTTTGTTTTTGCGTCTTTTACTTTTGTACACCAGCTGAAAATACAATATTTTTGTTTATGGAAAATATGTTTCACAGCAGTTTAGATGGTACAAGGATTCTCTACACTATACTTGCTTTTTTTGTTACATAAAATTAGGCAAACTATTTGGATTTTAGCAACCAGGAAATGGCAGAGTGATTTTCTTTTAACTGGAATGACACTCAGTAATGGTTGCAAAAAAAGAACTGTGCGCAAACCACACACAAAGATATTCAAATGAGCCCCCGCCTGGTGTGGGCTGGCCCCTGTTGGGCTTGGTGTGGGCTGGCCCCAGTTGGGCTTGTTGTGGGCTGGCCCCTGTTGGGCTTGGTGTGGGCTGGCCCTGTTGGGCTTGGTGTGGGCTGTTGTAGGCTAGCCTGTGTTGGGCTGTTGTGGGTTTGGTGTAGGCTAGTCCACTTTGAGCTTGGTGTGGCTGGCCCACCATGGGCTGGTGTGGGCTAGTCTGTGTTGTGCTGGTGTAGGCTAGCCCAAGTTGGGATGATATGGGTAGCTTGTTTTGGGCTTGGTGTGGGCTGGCCATGCGCACCGAATTCCCACATGGGGCCAATGGGGTCATGTTTGCCGGTCTACTAATGGAGAGTTCCATGCTAACTTCCCTCCCTCGCTGAGTGGCTGGTAACCTAAGCCTAGGCTATGTCTGCCTCACCACTCACATAGCCTAATGGAATACACAACAAAATATATATATTATCTTCAGTGGTGAATCGTGACTATAGGACCTAGGCGTTCAGAGGGACCAAAATCTTCCAATACGTTGTATAAATAAAAACAAATCTAGTAAATAACAGAAGACATCACTTAATGCACCCGACATGATATCTTCTGTAGTCGGGACCATTCTAGTGATGTGTTTGATTCATTCATAACGTGATAAAAAATATCAAAAGGTGACAGGCTCATGGTGCTAAAAGGACAGCGACCGTAATACCTGTGCACTCCATGGCACTGAAGGAGAGACCATTTTGGTCAAACACATACATGGCTCACAAACAGGCAATAGCAGTCACACACAGCACCAAATAATGTTCAAGATTATGCATCCCATTCACTCCAGTTGGCCCCATGAAATCATACCAATACAAAAGCACAATCATTTCACGTCCAAAATTAAATTAACAAACCAACTATGACTTCCCATTGCAAATATATTTTATCACGTTCATTGCACTAACTGGTGATCTGAAGTTTAAAATGCAACAATATTTCACAGTAATTCTTTTCAAAGAGATAGCTAACAGCAAGCAATCGGCAACAAAAATATGTGCCACTCACCAGATGATCATTTGTAAACTAAGTTTGAATGTTAGTGTTGAAATAGCTGATGCTAACAAATTAGCAACATCCACCTTGAAGTTGATAACAGCTGCTGCAGCTGCCATCGTCACTCTACTACAACACAAACTAGTTAACGTTACAGGCTGACAACGTTACATGTGCTGCAAAATAAATGGACACATACAAGTTGTTCAATAATTTCAGCCACACTGCTCTCACGTGTCAACGAGCGTCTGCATAGTCAGGCGCTGAAATAGAACTTGGTTCCATTTTTTATGATTGACGCACTGCAAGTACCGTCTCTCCCATCTTGGTTTTTAGGAGCTGTAACATGCGCTGAGAGTCGGGAAACAAGTTCAGGGAGTTACTAATATAATGAATAGCCGAACCATGACCAACGCACAGCCATGAAACTGAAACAGAAACAATGGCGCCTGGGGAAGGAACCAAAGGGAGTGGCATATATAGGGAAGGTAATCAGGGACGTGATTAGAGTCTAGGTGAGTGTAACGATGCTGACAGGTGTGCGCCATAACGAGGCGGGAGAGTGAGCACAAGCGACAGGAGCATATACCCACGTGGGTAATTGAAAGATGAACTGAGGTCCACACTCCAGTCCAGTTGTTGGCGGTAATGCACCTTAAAGTTGGTTGCCAACCGCCATATAAAGTCCATAGATGAAGAAGAAGACTGAAGGAGGCGAGGTTACTAGAAACGAACTAGGTTTCCCATTTTATCTGTGGATTAATTGTCGGAGTAGAGAATACACTATTTTGTGTGACTCAAAATGGGTCGATATTCTACAAAGATCCAGCAAAAGAAGGATCTTGTAGATTTCAGGTAAAATAACAACAAAATGTTTATATCCCAGGACAAATGATCAAGCAACAGCAAGCTAGCTAGCTGAATGTCCATGAATGTTTCAGAAGTGTTTCGACCTGTCCCCAAATTAATATAGTTGGTTCAGAATTAGTTTTGATATTTCAAACTGCGTGTCCTGATGGACAAAATCAACATGCGAGATGGCACAAGCGGGCGCATGCGCGTGCCCGATGTAGTCAGCATGTTATCGTTGGAAGACTACTGCTTGCGACACTGATTATTTTCTCCTGCATGCTCTTACATTTGACATTTTTGTCATTTAGCAGACGCTCTTATGCAGAGCGACTTACAGTAGTGAGTTTTATGGCCGAATACAACCTATTAGTGTATTGCCGCCACCTACTGTATTTGCTGTTTATCAGCCTGCTATTCTGTATTATACATTACCTCTTGTGCTCTGACTAATGAGGTGTGTAGGCCTTGGAGAAGTCCTAGACATGTCACAGCAACAACAAAAAAACGGTCCCACTCATTGCAAGTATAAATGTGATTGGTTCATTCGACTGTCACTCCAAAATTCTGCTCTAATACAGTTGAATGGCAGAGGCCTTCTGTCCAGCTTCTGAAGGCCTAGCCAATGGCTGGCAGAGCAAGCTAGATTTTTCTACCCAGAGACCACAAAATAAAATCCGTACTGGATTTTTTCTATTCAGTATTAACCCTTCTCTTTCCAACACAAATTGAGGAGATTAAATCAGAAAATGATTACAATTATTGTAAAATGAAATAAAAAAAAATATATATATATATATAATATTTATACATTTTTATAAATCCTTAGGCCTTCTCTGATGTTCTAGAAGGCCCTGATAGTTCCCCACTGATCTTTATTTAAAATGTTTCCGACCCACAATATAATTGTTCTGAACTGTGAGCCGACTCGCGGGTTGGAAGAATGTTTTCATTCCACCCGCGAGCTGATTTTTTTGGTAGGTCAACCGCGGGTAACCATGGTTATCCGACCCAATGCAGGACTCTCTTCAAACCTACCACCACACACAACTGATATATAATTATTTTAATACATTTTCCAGACATTTTTGATCAGTGGCATGTCAAGCATGTCAAGAGGGTGGCCCAGGGTGGCCACTAACACTACTAACACAGAGGGGTGCTGTTTGCCACACTCGGATGAAATAGATTCAGCCTCTTGCGAATTGAAAGAAAATTCTGAAACACTGATAGACACAAATGAGAAATCAATTGATAAGTTTGTTTCTTTTTTTATTGCTAACATTTTTGGGTAAGCCTGACTGTGGCATCCATAAATGCACATCACTTTGTAGGCTGAATGTCATTACACAGTGTTTGTAATAGATTCCATTCAAATGGCGGATGCACAGTGCACTGTTTGGATGCTGGACTTATTTTGGAGTAAACAAACGTGCGCAGGTACCTACTTATCCTACTATTGAAGTGATTTGTTTGACAATCAGATTTAAACACCACGACATGTCTTTACTATAAAGCCTTGCATACATACTGTAGGAGGTCCCATTAAAAAAAAACAGAGACCCAGGGCCTTCCGAGTGGCACAGCGGTCTAAGGCACTGATCAGTGCTAGAGGCATCACTACAGATCCAGGTTTGATCCTGGGCTGTGTCGCAGCCGGCCGCGACCGGGAGACCCGTGAGGCGGCACATAATTAGCCCAGCGTCGTACGGGTTAGGGGAGGATATTCCCGGCTGGGATGTCCTTGTTCCATCACGCTCTAGCAGGCACATCCACACATTGGTGCGGTTAAGCGAGCAGTGTTTCAAGAAGCAGTGCGGCTTGGCGAGGTCGGATTTTGGAGGATGCATGGCTCTCGACCTTCGCCTCTCCCGAGTCTGCACGGGAATTGCAGCGATGGGACAAGACTGTAACTACCAATTGGGGAGAAAAAAGGGTACCAAAAAAATTAACAGAGACCCTCGAATGTCACGGTTTAATTTGCACATTTTGAATGGACCTTTCGAGTGAATTTTCTGCTGTATGTTAATACCCTTATATAAAATTCTGACCTTGAATGCAAATACTGCATCAAGAGTTTTGGAATTGATTCATTTGAACAGGGAAATGTACCAAACCTAAGCTGAAGCATTTAATGCATTGATAATCATAATTAAATAGAACAAATCCACCTTGCATCGATTAAGGTTCAACATTTTATGCCCCCTCCCTAAACTTGGACTGTGCCTCACCTTGGCCACCTCATTCTAAATTGTCTGGACACGCCACTGCACATGATATAAGGTGCATCCCAAATGGCACCCAATTCCCTATGTTGTGTACTATTTTTGACCAGGGCCCATAGGGCTTTGGTCAAATGTAGTGCACTATATAGGGAATATGGTGCCATTTTTAACGCACACATATTTACTCTAAATGATTAAATGTATCCCTTCTTTCTTTGTATTATACCAGAGGCCTACGACCCAAGCGGAGTGGAGAAAGTGTAGAGCGACTGAGACGCCCATCATCTTTTTCCATCGGAGGTTTAGATCCCTCCAACACTGTGACCTGGCAGCCCACTAGAATGCCTTCATCTTATCCCAACACAGAAATGGCCTTCTTCTCCGACAAGAGCATTGTGTACACCCTCAACCTCGGCGTTGTTGAGTACTATGAGTACCAAGTGTCCCACTGCCAAAAGGGAGGTGTTCCCCCACCTAGGGGTAGCTTCCAACTAACCCCCCTCCTCCCCTTTACCTCCCCTCAACCCATCCTCTAATTGTGTTTCTACTAGGATGCGGCCCAAATGGCACCCTACTTCCTATGTAGTGCACAACTTTTTTAACCCTACTTCCAATGTAGTGCACTACTTTTGACCAGGTCCCTTTTTGACCAGGGCCCAGAAAGCAGTGCACTACATAGGGAATAGGGTGCCATTTCAGACTGAATTCCAGTCTTCTGGTAGTGGCTTGTCTCCTTTCTTATTCTACCCTCCTAGATTATTTTCATTGGCAGACATTATGCAATTCTGTCAAGCGTATAACAACTTCAAGTATGTTGAAATTGAATACAGTTAGTTGACTCATCGTTAACATGCTGTATGATTCTGTTTGTTTATGGGCGAGCTGTTTAGATATAAATGTAAGTACTTGTGTTTTACACAATGGATACATAGGGAGAATATTCATCATAAAAGCTGTTCCATTACATTCAGTGTCGATTACACCAAAATAGTTACATTGTATTGTTATTATGGAGAGTTGAGAAGAAATATATTATATTGGACGACAATGTCTTTGGCTCGAGAACTGTTTTCTTTTTCAGATTAATCCATCAATCCATCAGTCTACTATTACTGTGATACACTGTGGCCTGTCTGTATCGTCGCTTTCCTGCATACTGTAATCATAACCCATAAAGCTCTTCAATGAAGAGTCACTCTATACCTACCTATGTGGCATAATGGTAAATCAGTGATACTGTATGTATTCTGAGGCATTGGTTCTACATTATGGGGGGAAGGGAGTTGACTAGCCTGAGTGTCAGTATATTTGTGCTATCATGTCACTCATTGGCTTTCAGGGTTGGGATCAATTCCATTTAAATTCCAGTCTATTCAGAAAGTAAACAAAATGTTTAAAAAAAAAAAAAGTGTTAAAAATCATTTCAGTGTACTTCCTGAATTGACTGGAATTGAAAAGAAATTGACCCCAACCCTGTTGAATTGACAATGAGCATTGGACTTGTCAAGAGCACAAACAAATCTGTATCCAGATGTGCATGTATAAGCTGGGTCAGGATATATAAGACCATTCTGGGTAGTTAACTTAAATGTTGTAAAAAATCTGGTGTATAGCTCGATTTCCCAGGTCATTTCAGGAAGCAATAATGGCATGGAGTGTGGCAGTTTGAGTTGTAAACAAGAATTATATGGACAAGATAGAGCAATATTGTCATACAAACAGCTGTGGCTTAGTCAGTGGAGCTGGGAACCATTGTCAGGAATCTCGTTGTATACGTACCCAAATTCCTCCCTATTCCCTATATAGTGCAATACTTTTGACCAGAGCCCAATGAGTCATGGTCAAAAGTAGTGCACAAAATAGTCAATGGGGTGCCATTTGGGATGTAACACTTCCCGCAGCAAAATGGAAATGTGTCAGAGTATACTGGGTGTGGGTGGGTGCTTATTTCATTGAAAATATCAGTGGCCATACTTGTGTATCATGTGAAGAAACTACGGCAGTGTCTGAAATGACACTATTCACTATATAGTGCACTACCTTCGACCAGGACCTATAGGGCTCTGGTAAAAAGTAGTGCACTATAGGGAATATGGTGCCATTTCAGACGCAGCCTACATTTCACTGAATATTTATTTTTGTTATCATTGAATTGTTAATCAGTTTGCATAATGTACAAAATAAAGTATATTTTAAATATTTTAAGAGGTATTTTGTATTTAACCATTATAGTTTATTTCTGCATACTTTGATCACAAGTTGAAAGTATCATAATGTCTGTACAGTACCATAATGAGAGTATATAATTTTCTAGTGCAAAAAAAAACATTTAAGAAAATAGATTGACATAAAGAAGGATGACCTAACAAGCAAAGCTGTGTGCAGTGTGCCTTGATCACACGTTTGTTCTGTGTAGTGACAAGATGAGGGTTAATCTTCTTTCTGAGTCTTGACTTGATGGGAAAATCTGGTTGTGCCATAAGTTCCTATTTGTAGTGCATTTTCACATGAAAAAACAGTTGAACATTTGATGTTGGGCATTCTTTATTATATTTGATCCATCACAGCTGTGTTCTTCTGTTTATGGTCAGCTGTGACCTGCAGTGTTGTGGTCAATTCCATTTGAATCCCGGAACATAATGCTCAATGCTGGTGTATGGGAAAAAATGTGGAATCAGAATCGTAGTTTCAGTTCACTTCCGGAATTGACCCCAACTCCGCTGACCTGTCTTATTTTTTTTTATTTTTATGTCTTCCAAGCCAAGTCACATACTGTTGTTTTGTTGCTGATTCATGGCAACACGTTTACAAATGTAAAATAAATCCATTATTTTATTAATGCAACTTAACATTTCTTTATACATTGAGCGACGTTTGAGTTTCAGACAGCTGTCAATGATACAATGGTTAGGGAAGGGTGTATAATGCTTCGATAAAGGTGCACGTTAATGTTGTTTTCCTATTTGTCAAAGGTGAACACATCTACTGCTCAATCCCAGTTTTATAACGTACACTTTAATGTAGCATTATTGCGGCTGTAGTATTTAATTGACTTAGAACTTTATGCTACTCTTAATATATCTGACCAACAATCCCAGTTTTATAACGTACACTTTAATGTAGCATTATTGCGGCTGTAGTATTTAATTGACTTAGAACTTTATGCTACTCTTAATATATCTGACCAACATATTTTAAAAAATGTAATAATCTTGGCACCTAAGGCAATTGTGTGCATTACATTATACTTAAGGCAATGCCAAATAATTACTAATTGCACACTGTTACATCATTTTAGGTGTCACAAACAACTTATTCTGGTTCTGCGACTTCTTAAGCCTGAAAGGTAGCAATGTTGACTGCATACTTAAATAGTGACTGCCCTTCACTTACT
Organism: Oncorhynchus mykiss; assembly: GCF_057628025.1. NCBI lineage: Eukaryota > Metazoa > Chordata > Actinopteri > Salmoniformes > Salmonidae > Oncorhynchus > Oncorhynchus mykiss. The sequence continues at coordinate 2,714,749 of NC_143049.1, forward strand.
TTTCTCTGCCTGAGTCATTCAAAAATGAGGAGAACCGTGCAGTTAGTCCAACATAATACAGGCTTCTTAAATGCACAACTCTCACACAAAACAACTATAGGCAGAGCAAGAGAACTCAGTAGTGTGTTTATCTGTTCAGTCCATTGATCAATATCATTGCTCAGTATCACATGTAAAGCAACCAAGCATTTGGTCTGAACGAAGTACCATTTTCAAGACTTTTGCTTGATGATAATGAAGGCCTCAGTCTAAAGAAGGAAACTGACCCTCGATCATGCCACTAAAATGGCCATTACAGAGCATAGCTAGGCCCGATGAATTGGCATGCCAGATGAAGCTAGAACTTAGTGTCATTTGACGTTTTGTACTGCAGGCTATGTGCAACATGAATAATTATGCACACTTGTTGTAATATTTTCTATTTTCATAAGACATTTATTTAAGAGCTTTTTGTACTCACTGACATGTTTTTCTTACATGAAATTCTTTTGTTGCATACAGTATATTTGCATTTGGTACTCTCCAGTAGTCAAAACGAACGAATGGGCAACCATTATCTTTCAGAATTTTATTTACAAACTATGCCAAGTATTTAAAGGCAATTTTTTGAGTAAAATCCAATGGAAAAACATTCATTTATTTTTCCTTTTAAAGCATTTTATTTGCTTTGTATTGATGAATATGAACATAATACATAGTCAAATGATTGTGCTACTGTTGTATGACACTGCAGTCTGATTCATAAATAAACTCCTTGCATGAAGGTTGTCTTTGTGATCAATCAAACAGTTTTGTTCTAGAGTGTTAGTTCGGATACAAAATCGTGATGTCCTTTTGCCAAACATCAAAACGTTGTACTGTACGCTGTCACGTGCTATTCCCACCCGGAAGCGGGAACTAGGGAATTTTCATCCCAAACTGTCCCACTCACTCTTTAACAGTGACGTTACTGCCCCACAAGCCAGTGTTAACTCTAGAGACCTAAATTCTTGTGTAAATGGTCAGCTGCTCGATTAAGTTCTGGGTCCATACGTTTTAAGAGAAGGGATCAAGAGATGCTAGAACGAGGAGCTCCACCCTCTCTCTTACGTTACGGGCCGAATGTTCCTCCTCTTTTGATATTCGAAAGATGCTAACACCTGCGAAATTGTGATATGTCCAAATAACCAGTGCTAATAAACCTAAACACCGGAACTACACTGCTCGTTATCCCACACATCACGCTCCTTCCCCACAGATTATACTGTACCTTTAATTATGTTTTACATAGATTTGTCCACGAGAGATTAACTCTAGAGGGCTTCTTGTTAGTTTGTTTTTTGGGGCTGAGAGAGGAGATAGCTTTTCCTTCTAACGCAATAGTTTATAAAATATAATAATACTATATAAAATACTAATAACTTCCAGAGTAATGTAGCAAATACAGCAGTTCAGTCAATAGTCAATCAAAGATATTCACTTCTAGTAACCTATAACAACAATTAATCTTGCTATTGGCAGTACACCTACAAACAGTAGCGGCATCGAACACCTTTAGTAAAGACCGACATACAGTACATTCGGAAAGTATTCAGACCTCTTGACTTTTTTTCCATATTTTGTTACGTTATAGCCTTTTTCTAAAATGGATGAAATATTTTTTCCCCCTCATCAATCTACATACAATACCCCATAATGACAAAGTAAAAACTGATTTTTAGAACTGTTTGATAAATTGAGCTCAGGTACATCCTGTTTCCATGGATCATTCTTGAGATATTTCTCCAACTTCATTGGAGTCCACCTGGGGTACATTCAATTGACTGGACATGATTTGGAAAGGCACACACATGTCTATATAAGGTCCCACAGTTGACAGTGCATGTCAGAGCAAAAACCAAGTCATGAGGTCGAAGGAATTGTCTGTAGAGCTCCGAGACAGGATTGCGTCGAGGCACAGATCTGAGGAAGGGTTTCTGCAGCATTGAAGGTCCCCAAGAACATGGTGGCCTTCATCATTCTTAAATGGAAGAAGTTTGGAAACCCTTCATAGAGCTGGCCGCCTGGCCTAACTGAGCAATCTGGGGAGAAGGGACTTGGTCAGGGAGGTGACCAAGAACCAGATGGTCCCTATGACAGAGCTCCAGTTCCCTATCGTGAAGAGATGGGAGAACCTTCCAGAAGGACAACCATCTCTGCAGTACTCCACCAATCAGACCTTTAAGGTAGAGTGGTCAGACAGAAGCCACTCAGTAAAAAGTACACAACAGCCTGCTTGGAGTTTGCCAAAAGGCATCTAAAAGACTCAGACCATGAGGAACAATATTTTCTGGTTGATGAAACCAAGATTGAATTCTTTGGCCTGAATGCCAAGCGTCACTTCAGGAGGAAACCCAACACCATCCCTATGGTGAAGCATAGTGGGGGCAGCATTATGCTGTGCAAATGTTTTTCAGCGGCAGGCACTGGGAGACTAGTCAGGATCGAGGGAAAGATGAACGGAGCAAAGTACAGAGAGACCCTTGATGAAAACCTGCAGACCTGAAAATAGCTGGCAACAACGCTGCCAAGATTGTTGCGTCATACCCAAGAAGACTCGAGGCTGTAACCGCTGCCAAAGGTGTTTCCACAAAGTACTGAGTAAAGGGTCTGAATGCTTACATTTTCAAAAAAAATGCTAAACTTGTTTTGGTTTGTCATTATGGGGTATTGTGTGTAGATTGATTAGTGAAAAAAAACAATTGAATCTAAATGTGCAAAAATTCAAGGGGTCTGAATACTTTCTGAATGCACTATGTATATATATATATATATATATATATATATATATATATATATATATATATATATATATATATATGCATAGTGAATACATTTATTTATTTATATATATATATATTTTTTTTTTGAGAAAGACTACCTAAAAAACTAAGTGAAAATGTCCAAATTATCCAATGGATTATGATAATTTTCTGGTACACAAAGTGGATGTGAACTCCCGACCCGCTCCACTACAGCCCGTCGATGTTAATAGGGACCTGTTCGACCTGCCTTTTCCATGTAGTCCACGATCAGCTCCTTTGTCTTGCTCACCTTGAGGGAGAGGTTGTGGTCCTGGCACCACACGGCCAAGTCTCAGACCTCCTCCCTATAGGCTGTCTCATCGTTGTTGGTGATCAGGCCTGATCTGTTGTGTTGTCAGCAAACTTAATGATGGTGTTGGAGTCGTGTTTGGCCACACAGTCGTGGGTGAACAGTGAGTACAGTAGGGGACTAAGTACACACCCCTGAGGGGCCCCAGAGTTGAGGATCAGCGTGGCAGATGTGTTGTTGCCTACCATTACCACATGGGGGCGGCCCGTCAGGAAGTCCAGGATCCAGTTGCATAGGGAGGTTTTTAGTCCCAGGGTCCTTAGCTTAGTGATGGGCTTCATGGGCACTATGGTGTTGAATGCTGAGCTGTAGTCAATGAACAGCATTCTCACATGGGTGTTCCTTTTGTCCAGATGGGAAAGGACAGTGTGGAGTGCAATTGAGATTGCACCATCTGTGGATCTGTTGGGGCGGTATGCGAATTGGAGTGGATCTAGGGTAATCCGGAAGGATGCTGTTGATGTGAACCATCACCAGCCTTTCAAAGCACTTCATGGCTACCGACATGAGTGCCATGGGGCTGTAATCATTTAGGCAGTTTACCTTTGCTTCCTTGGGCACAGGGACTATGGTGGTCTGCTTGAAAGATATAGGTATAACAGACTCAGTCAGGGATAGGTTCGAAATGTCAGTGAAGACACTTGCCAGTTGGTCTGTGCATGCTTTGAGTACACGTCCTTGTAATCCGTCTGGCCCCACGGCTTTGTGAATGTAGACCTGTTTAAAGGTCTTGCTCACATTGGCTACCGAGAGCGTTATCACACAGTTGTCCAGAACTGCTGGTGCTCTCATGCATGCTTCAGTGTTGCTTGTCTCGAAGAGAGCATAAAAGGCATTTAGCTCGTCTGGTAGGCTTGCATCACTGGGCAGCTCGTGTCTGGGTTTCTCTTTGTTGTCCATATTCGTTTTCAAGCCCTGCCACATCCGTGTCAGAGCCGGTGTAGTAGGATTCAATCTTAATCCTGTATTTCCGCTTCGCTTGTTTGATGGTTCGTCTGAGGGCATAGCGGGATTTATTCTGTGTCAGGATAAGTTTCCTGCTCTTTGAAAGCGGCAGCTCTAGCCTTTAGCTCGATGCGGATGTTGCCTGTAATTCATGGCTTCTGGTTGGGAAATGTACGTACGGTCACAGTGGGGATGATGTTGGCGATGCACTTATTGATGAAGCCGATGACTGTGGTGGTATACTCCTCAATGCCATTGGATGAATCCCATAACATATTCCAGTCTGTGCTAGCAAAACAGTCCTGTATTGTAGCATCCACGTCATCTGACCATTTCCGTATTGTGTGAGTCACTGGTACTTCCTGCCTTACTTTTTTCTTGTAAGCAAGAATCAGTTGGATATAATTATGGCCAGATTTTCCAAATGGAGGACGAGGGAGAGCTTTGTATGCATCTCTGTGTGTGGAGTAAAGGTGGTCTGGAGTTTTCTTTCCCTCTGGTTGCACATGACACATGCTGGTAGAAATGAGGTAAAACCGATTTAAGTTTGCCTGCATAAAAGTTCCTGGCCACTAGGAGCGTTGCTTTTGGATGAGAAATTTCTTGTTTGCTTATGGCCTTATAGAGATGGTTGAGTGCGGTCTTAGTGCCAACATCAGTCTGTGGTGGTAAATAGATGGCTACGAATAATATAGATGAGAACTCTCTTGGTTGATAGTGTGGTCTACAGCTTATCATAAGGTACTCTACCTCAGGTGAGCAGTACATCAAGACTTCTTTAATATTAGACATCAAGCACCAGCTGTTATTGACAAATAGACACACATCCCCACACTTGTCTTGTAGCTTCTCTGTTCTGCTGGTGAATGGAAAATATTGCCAGCTCTATATTATCCGTGTTGTCGTTCAGCCACGACTCGGTTAAACATAATATATATCAGTTTTTATGTCCCGTTGGTAGGATAATCTTGATCGTACGTCATCGATTTTATTTTCCAATGATTGCACGTTGGCCAATAGAACGGATGGCAGTGGGAGTTTACTCGCTCGCCTATGATTCTCAGAAGGCAGCCTCCCCTTTTTCAAATTTTTTCTTCAAATGATGGGGATTTGGGCCCGTTCCCGGGAAAGCAGTATATCCTTCCCGTTGGATAGGTGGGTCCCCCACGGGATGGTTGAGCTAACGTAGGCTAATGTGATTAGCATGAGGTTGTAAGTAACAATAACATTTCCCAGGACATAGACATAAAGCTTAAATTCTTGTTAATCTAACTGCACTGTCCAATTTACAGTAGCTATTACAGTGAAATAATACCATGCTATTGTTTGAGGAGAGTGCACTGTTATGAACTTGAAAAGTTATTAATAAACCAATTAGACACATTTGGGCAGGCTTGATACAAAATTTTAAACAGAAATGCAATGGTTCATTGGATCAGTCTAAACCATTTCACATACACTGCTGCCATCTAGTGGCCAAAATATGATTTGCGCCTGGGCTGTAAATAATACATTATGTCCTTTCTCTTGCATTTCAAAGATGGTACAAAAACAACACAATAAACATATGTTTTTTTCTTTGTATTTTCTTTTTCCAGATCTAATGTGTTATGTTCTCTTACATTAATTTGATATTTCCACAAACTTCAAAGTGCTTCCTTTCAAATGGTATCGAGAATATGCATATCCTTGCTTCAATGCCTGAGCTACAGGCAGTTAGATTTAGATATGTCATTGTCGGTGAAAATTGAAAAAAAGGGTCCGATCCTATTCGAAATTATTCTTCCAGTTTGAGGTGAGTAATCGCTGTTCTAATGTCCAGAAGTTTTTTCAGTCATAAGAGACTGTAGCAGCAACATTATGTATAAAATTAGTAAAAAAATAAGTTACAAACAACGTGAAAAACGAACAAAATGGCACAATTGGTTAGGAGCACTTATAGTGTCAGCCATCCCCACCATTATACATTATGATGCAGCCACCACTATGCTTGAAAATATGGAGAGTGGTACTCAGTAATGTGTTGTATTGAATTTGCCCAAAACAAAACACTTTGTATTCAGGTGTCAAAGCTAAAATACCAACCCGGCAAGATTATCAACTCAACTATAGTGTAAAGTAGCAGGCAATGTGTGGTGTTCAATTTAGGCCTACAGTCCATGAGACTTTTGAAAAAAAACATGCAGGGCTTGACATTACCTGTTTATCCACTTGCCCTTCAGACAAGGTGATTGAAAATGTAGTCTTGCTGCATAATGCAAGAAACCACTTTACAAAATAAAATGCATTATTATTCCCATACCATTATTTCAGAGAATCATACAAATTATGCTACCCTCTGCCTATTGGCCACTTAGCTTATTCAAGCCAGTCTCAAAATAGAACACTGTCCCTTTAATTAAAAAAAAGCTCTTTACCTGAATCGCTTTTCAAAGATGTCTAGAAATGTACACGTTTATGCTCTTGTAGGAAGCAATCACTCCCCTATTGCTGACTACAAATGATCTATATCTGGGCTAATAACTCACTTACTAGCAAAGGATATGAACAAAATGTGCACATGTGGCTACATGCAACTCTCGCATTGATCTCAAAACAAGTGCATCTACTTACAACTGCTCATGCTGTAAACACAGTCCAGTTAAAAGTAAATGGCACAGATACAAATATGGCAATGGTCTATTTGCATATAGATCTACTTCAGCTCTGATTGTTTATGCTTTACCGGTCTGTGTAGAGTACGGGCTGAGTAGTGTGTCAATGCATTAGAATCCTACTCTGATGCGTTCTGCCTACAACAAAATCTCTTGCATATTTATTTTTGTTTCAGCATGTTGCATTGAGAGTTGCTAATGTTGCGTTGATTAGATCACAATTGCCACAGTAAAGGGAAACGTTGATAGTGTTAACATGAAAACAGTTGTCACCAACCTTTTCTGAGTTAAGATCACTTTGAGTCAAAATGAAAGCATGATTTAAAAAATGTAAACCTATACAACATTAACCAATTCAAGACTGTAGCAATATGGTTTGTGTAGTAAGCAATAGGCCCAATACATTATCACCGCATGTACTTGTGAAGCACATCTGAGTGAGCATACATTTAAATAATGTGCTTTTTATTTTAATTTCACTGTGCTGATGGTGCCTGCATCTGATGGTCGGTCTCAGAGGAGGGTGAGATCAGCAGATTGAGGGTCCTTCTCTCAACATCCCTCTGCTCTCTCTTTCCTCCACTGACCAAAAAGGGACACTGTCTTCCAGTTGTTGGCGAAACTCGAGTCGCACTGCTTTATTTCTGCACAAATTCATGTTGATACTTCTATGAACAGAGAATGTTAAATATTCCTTAAGTATAAAAAAGTCCCAAGCTCCTAATAATAACAACAACGCAAGCCTATAGATACACTTTCCTACTCATTCATTACTGCTGCAGTGCTTGTTTTAGCTCTGAGTGGAAATAGGAAGAGCAAGCATTTTATGTCTTATAAAAGTGTTGAATACAAAGTGTTGACAATGCAGAGTAAGCATCTCTTTGCTGTATTTGTTGACAGTCTCTCTCCAGTCATGGTTTTGAACGTTTTGAAATGTCACAGTATCAACTTTGCAGTATCAACTCCTTTATGCCTGCTATGTTACAGCAGACACGTCATCTGAGCCATCCGATTGGCCAGCGGTAAGCCTATAGTGCAATTGATTTGCTCTCTAGGCCCACCGGGAAGGCAGAGGTTTTACCTTCTGACACATGAAATGGTTCAAGTTTCAGTTTGTCTACCCAGCACGCAGGGCAGCTAAATTTGTTGGTGACCACTGCTCTAGAAAGTTGAGTGAAGTTCAATCTCGTGCTCTGTGGGATACTTTTTCTGTGTGGCAGTCCAGGGGGAGCTGCACGCATGCAGTTTAGAGAGAACATTGCTTGTATGACTCTTTGATGACACAGGTTTCCAGAACAATAAAGCATGTTAATTCCATAAACAGGTATAAAAAAATCCCAGATCAATCAATCAATCACAAATCAATCTTCCTTCAGCAGACGACAGTTTCTTCTAACAAGCTCAGAGAGTCCCACCTCTCCCAAAAATCCTGCCTCTTTTATACCCTAATCCTCATCTTCTGCTAACTCATCGTGGCTAACACCTGGCCAGATTACACATTCAGTGGTTGACACCTAATGCGGCCATTTCTCAAAAGGTGCTTTTTCAGCACTCACTAGCCCCACATTTTCTCATTGACAGGATGCCTCCTCCTAGAAGCTCTGCCCTGGTGATTTCCAGGGCAAGCTAGCACCCTTAGTACACTCCATTTTTAAAACATTTATTTTTAAACATGAACCTTTCTTACTCCACTCAATTCCAATTTCACTCCAACCTAATTTATTACTCTAAACATCCTAAACATCCAACATTTTAAACACTTCAACATTATAACATTTCATCATTATAACATCTCATTATCAACCTCCTAAGGCCTTGTCCTTGAAGCCTAATAAGCATAGTCTATATGCATCACACTGTAACGGCATTCAGAGGTGGAAGAAGGAGAGGACCAAAGCGCAGCGTGGTTAGTGTTCATCTTTTTAATAAGAAACTGAACACTTCAAAATTACAAAACAACAAAGTGACAACCGAAACAGTTCTATCTGGTGCAGACACACAAAGACTGAAAATAACCACCCACAGAACACAAAGGAAAACAGGCTACCTAAATATGGTTCTCAATCAGGGACAACGATTGACAGCTGCCTCTGATTGAGAACCATATCAGGCCAAACACAGAAATAGAAAATCATAGAAAAACTAACATAGACAACCCACCCAACTCACGCCCTGACCATACTAAAACAAAAGACATAACAAAGGAACTAAGGTCAGAACGTGACACACACAGTACCTTAAAGCAAACAAAATTGTTAACCATTACTGAAATTACTTTAATCACCCTTAAATATCTCCCACTGTATACTAACATTTAACATATTTAACCTTTAAATATTATTTTAATAAAAAATAAAAATAAATCATATTTTTCTTCTTCTCTTTAATCAACTTCAATTCTCTCTTAATGTTCCTTCTTCTTTGTGCTCCAGGTGTGAAAGTGAAACATATGAGTGTGTGCGTGGGTGTATGCAAGTGGGGCCTTACAACCCAGGACCTGTGTCACAGACAACTGGGCCTTAGCCTACTGCTCTTGACACAGGACATAAAGTGAATTGCTTTGCTTAATTTTTTGCAGTATTACTTTAGTGCCTTGTTGCAAAAGGATGCATGTTTTTAAATAAGCTTCCTTCTTTTCACTCTGTCAATTAGGTTAGTATTGTGGAGTAACTACAATGTTGTTGATCCATCCTCAGTTTTCTCCTATCACAGCCATTAAACTCTGTAACTGTTTTAAAATCACCATTGGCCTCATGGTGAAATCCCTGAGCGGTTTCCTTCCTCTCCGGCAACTGAGTTAGGAAGGTGACTGCGTGTATTGACACACCATCCAAAGTGTAATTAAAAACGACCATGTTTAAAGGGATATTCAATGTATGCTTTTTTCTTATTTTTACCCATCTACCAATAGCTACCCTTCTTTGTGAGGCATTGGAAAACCTCCCTGGTCTTTATGGTTGAATCTGTGTATGAAATGCATTGCTCGACTGAGGGACCTTACAGATAAATGTATGTGTGTGGTACAGAGATGAGGTAGTCATAATAAAAATAAAAAAAACAGTATTAATGCACACAGAGGGAGTCCGTGCAACTTTGTATGTGACTTGTTAGGCACATTTTTACTCCTGAACTTATTTAGGCTTGCCATAACAAAGGGGTTGAATACTTATTGACTCAAGGCATTTCATATTTTAATTCATTTTTTAAATTCATTTGTAAACATTTCTAAAAACATAATTCCACTTTGACATTATGGGGTATTGTGTGTAAGCCAGTGACAAAACAAATCTAGATGTAATCCATTTAAAATTTAGGCTGTAACACAACAAAATGTGAAAAAAGTCAAGGGGTGTGAATACTTTTTGAATGCACTGTAGATTGGCTCACCTCCGGTGTCTTCTCTACTCTGTCCTCTTGCCTCTCTTATAAAAGGTCAGAATCGGCAAGGAGAGTAAACATGGATGGGAAAGCCCTTGCTTGAAATGAGAAGGTCCTTTTCCACTTGCACGTCATTAGGAAAATGACGTTTACAGGGGTGGATGCCAAAATAAATGTGTAAAGTGATGTTAGTTGTGCAAGACATTTCATAGATAAAACATAGCATATTGTTTTTTTTAACTTGTGCATGTTTTTCTCCTCTGACAAAAAAGCTGATTCAAAGGGGGTATATTTTGTATTTGTATTTATTATGGACCCCCATTAGTTGCTGCCAAAACAGCAGCTATTCTTCCCGGGGTCCAGCAAAATTAAGGCAGTTTATACAATTTTAAAAACATTACAATACATTCACCTATTTCACAACACACTGTGTGCCCTCAGGCCCCTACTCCACCACTACCACATATCTACAGTACTAAATCCATGTGTATGTATAGTGCGTATGTTATTGTGTGTGTGTGTGTGTGTGTGTGTGTATGCATGTGTCTGTGCCAATGTTTGTGTTGCTTCACAGACCCCGCTGTTCCATAAGGTGTTTTTTTTTTATCTGTTTTTAAATCAAATTTTACTGCTGGCATGAGTTACTTGATGTGGAATAGAGTACCATGTAGTCATGGCTCTATGTAGTACTGTGTACCTCCCATAGTCTGTTCTGGACTTGGGGACTGTGAAGAGACCTCTTGTGGCTTGTCTTGTGGGGTATGTATGGATGTCTGAGCTGTGTGCCAGTAGTTTAGACAGACAGCTCGGTGCATTCAACATGTCAATACCTCTCGTAAGTAAAAGAATAATGATGATGTCAATCAATCTCTGAGATTGACATTCATATGATTAACATTAGCTCTCTGTGTACATCCAAGGGCCAGCCGTGCTGCCCTGTTCTGAGCCAATTGCAATTTTCCTAAGTCCTTTTTTGTGGCACCTCACCACACGACTGAACAGTAGTCAAGGTGCAACAAAACTAGGACCTGTAGGACCTGCCTTGTTGATAGTGTTGTTAAGAAGGCAGAGCATTGCTTTAGTATAGACAGACTTCTCCCCATCTTAGCTACTACTGCATCAGTATGTTTTGACCATGACAGTTTACAATCTAGGTTTACTTCAAGCAGTTTAGTCATCTCAACTTGCTCAATTTCCACATTATTTATTTCAAGATTTAGTTGAGGTTTAGGGTTTAGTGAGTGTTTTGTTCAAATACAATGCATTTAGTTTTAGAAATATTTAGGGCTAACTCATTCCTTGCTACCCACTCTGGGTGTGGCATATTTCAAAACACTTCCACGGTAGGATACACATAAGTATCAAAAGGGTTTTCTAGTTTAGGTAAAAGTATGTCCTCAGTCCTCAGTACTCTCTCCTCTGTGACCCGGAAACCAATAAGTGGTCGAGGAGTGTGTCAATTTGTTAGTAGGCAAACAGAAGTTTCCTCCCTTCCTCAATTGCCACCGTTCATCAAGGATATTGATGTGTATCCTACCATGGAAGAGTTTTGAAATCTGCCACACCCTCTTTGAATCAGCTTTTGTTTTATCAGAAGAGAAAAACATGCACACATTAAATGCATTATGGTATGTTAATTGCTTAATTAACTCAGGAACCACACCTGTGTGGAGCACCTGCTTTCAGTATTCTTTGTATCCCTCATTTACTCTGGTGTTTCCTTTATTTTGGCAGTTACTTACAATGTGTTATAAGTTTACCTTTCCGTTGGTCAGCACCTCTGTGTCTATTAAGGGGTGTGAGTCAGCTTCTGCTTTGTATTGTTCTGCCGAGAACAGAGTTGGGGTCAAGTCAAATTGAAGGCAGTCAATTTAGGAAGTGATTTGAATTGAAAAACTTAAATAGCTTCTTCTTTCAGTTTATTGAAAAGTAATTGAAAAATACATGCAATTTTTTTCAATTATTGAATTATTGCGTTTACTTCCTGAATTGACTGCATTCAAGAAGCCCCTTATGTGTCTGCTATGCTGCATTCCTTTGTGTTATAGATCTATGGTGTTAGTTAGCTCTGCTCTTCCCAGCATGGTGAAAGTGGAGCCCTGTGTGTGTAGATTGCTGGAGCTGCAGTGGTAGACTAGATTGTTGTTCCAACAGCTGATTCGATCCCTCTGAGCTAGCCTCTCCCTGGCTATTTATGGCAGATTCCCCGCTATCAAAGCTCCTCTCTTCAGCCCATACATGGTTGCTCCTGTATGAAGTTACCACCACGCTGCTTTTGGCACACAGTCCTCCTCAGCACAGTCGTGGAAGCGCGCAAGGCCGGCATCTCTCTGCTTCTTAGTGTGAGACAGTCAGAGGCCTAATGTTAGTTGTTAGAATGGACATTTTGAAAATCCGGCAGGCAGGAACAGCGGACCGGTTGATGGATTGCTGGACTAGTTTAGAGTAGAATCAAAGGAAGTTAGAATTGAGAACTTTTGGAATAGTTTTAAGAAGAACCACCTGTGGACTATTGCTTATTTTTTACTACTCCTGTTTATTTTCTGTCTCTCCTCTTGTCCTCTTTCACTCCCTCCCTAACCCCATTCCCTGCCCACCTCTCCTTACCCCTCTCACCCCTCTCGTCTTTTCTCTGCTGTGTCTACTTCTTGGACTGATTTATTTGGCACAGCTTTTTCCAGAGCGGTCTGGAATGCACTGTTCTATATTTGTCAGCTGCTGAAGCTATCTTCTCCATCGTGGATGAGGCTGAATCCTGGTGCTCCTTTGGGAAGGTGTGGACCCTAACCCTAACCCCGTCACACCAGCACCACCTCCTGCCTCCTCACCACTGATAAGACTACTGGCCTCCCAGGACTAATAAGACACTTTTCCTTCCTTGGCTTCAAAACCCTGAATTAGTTTTTTTTTCAGGACAGGTGGACTTCACTATTGTGGTGTTGCACCACCATATCAATCACCTGCTGAGAGTTTGAATGTAGTTGTAACCAAGGAAAAGTAAGTGAATTTACTTCCTTTCTCTTATTGTTTACTTAAGACTTGCTAGTCTTACTTTGTGCTATTCATCTTTCAATGTTGATGTGAATATGTATGATTATAGATATGTATTGAGTCATTCATAGTCATTGTCATTGTCATTTTTAAGTGCTCTCCCATTTAGCCTGGGGTTAAGAGAAAAGGGAACACACTACTGTCTACTGCAGACCGCAGATCACACCACAGTAAACCCCAAACCCACTGTATGGGGAGTCGTGCCTTACCTCAGTCATGCCTTACCTCAGAAGGCATCAAAATAGATTTTATGTAGGCTAACATGTCATCAGTCACCTGAATCTCTGGGTTATAGTCTCAATATATACCCTGACTACATCTAGATATATAGCCTGTGGTGTGTTGTGACTCTCAGACAGAAACAGGATTTGCTGTAAATCTATCTGTTGCTGTCGTGTACTAGTAGGGATCTGCATCTTTCCCTTTCAAGGTGATTCGATACATGGGCTCCAATATGATACAGGAACGATGTGTCATAGTTTGAAACAATGCGGTGCGATTCGGTTTTATTAGAGAACTAATCGATTTGGTTTGATGCGATTCAATGCACTAACTAACATTTGCTGCATAAACATATTCATTATTTAATCAGATGGAGCTCATGAGCTGGGCCTCTCTGAGCTGACGCGTGTGTGTAAATGATGTATGTCTATGGTGTATGTACTATGTGTGTGTGTGTGTAAATGATGTATGTCTATGGTGTATGTACTATGTGTGTGTGTGTGTAAATGATGTATGTCTATGGTGTATGTACTATGTGTGTGTGTGTGTGTGTAAATGATGTATGTCTATGGTGTATGTACTATGTGTGTGTGTGTACATGATGTATGTCTATGGTGTATGTACTATGTGTGTGTGTGTAAATGATGTATGTCTATGGTGTATGTACTATGTGTGTGTGTGTAAATGATGTATGTCTATGGTGTATGTACTGTGTGTGTGTGTGTGTGTGTGTGTGTAAATGATGTATGTCTATGGTGTATGTACTATGTGTGTGTGTGTGTAAATTATGTATGTCTATGGTGTATGTACTATGTGTGTGTGTGTAAATGATGTATGTCTATGGCGCATACTATTTAGGCACCTGATTTGAGGAATAAAGGAGACTCGGCATCTACCACTCCACTATCACTATCTGATTGGGGGGGGGGGGGGGGGGGGGGGGTCAATGTAGCCTATGTTCCCCCCCATCACCCCACGTTGGTTCTGAAATCACCATCATCACTCACTAATTAATTTGTTATTTTTGCAGATTAAGTGCTTGAGCTAGTAATGTATCAATATTTACCATTTGTAAATTAGATAGGACGTAAACAATGACTATATAGCACAACTTTGGATTTCAACCCCATCTCAAAATCAAATGGTTTTGACCATAAACCCCATTCAGCAGGTATAGCCAGAAGAGACATGTGTCTGTTAACCCTAAAACACAATTTTCAACAGCACATAGATAACAATAACCTAGAAAATTACATAGGATGTCACTCAACTAATAAAGCCCAATATCACGCAAGCCATTTTAGCATTTGAATGCTGAAGGTGCCGCGTAGATGTGCAAGATCAGTAACAAAGGATTTCCACCACTTCCGAATTAGCCAGACGAAGTTTCATTTTCAACCGGGAGAACGCGGAGCAATGCGCAGGAGATCGTGGGACGGTGAGCGGAGCTGTAGAAAAAGTTCAGCTCTGCTCTATGCCACCGCTGCCGTTAACCAATCAGGTGAGAAGCAAATGTTTGCTTGAAGATCTTCCTTTCAATGGAACATACTATAGTTTCTGCCTGGCATTAGTTCCAGGCAGGCAAGGACAACCAAAAAATATGGAGGAAAGCCAATCATCGCTGTGTCTGGTTTTCCAATTCTGTATGATTTTGCTTTGGTACAATAGCGACAAAATCATAAGGTCAATGGCATGGAAGAGGATTGCAGAGGTTGTTTGTTTGTGCTGCTAGCTAGCTATGAACGTCAAGCAGCCTAAAAACTGTGATCAAAGCCACCAAATTGTGAAATTTGTTTACCAAAGGATATACATTACCAGTAACACGCAGTATAACATGGTAAAATGAACTCTTAGTGTATAATTTACTATCTGGTAACTTAGCATTATGATTCTGAAATGTAATAGCTTATGGCTCTTTAATTATACTTGTGTCATGACATTGATCATTATAGTTTACTTCCTGTAAAATACATAGGTCTACATGCAAATGAATGGGTACTTTGGGTAAAGGAAATTGTGGCGTTGACTTGCAAACATTGTTGTGCAAATCTCTCTTTACCCCTCATCAACACCAACACCTCTGTATTCTGCCCCCATGCCATTGACCTTCTGATTTGGTCTCTATACTCTAAAATCATTTTCAGCAAATGAACAAGGTAGAATTAAAATGCTCTCCACCCCACATTATTTTCCTTTTTTATATTTTTAATTAGCCTACAAGTTGCCAGCTCCTTATTTTCATGTACCTAGAGTACAAGGGTTGGATATGCACTAAACAATTTAATGTCAGAAAAATAATGTTGAAAATGTGCCTTATGGTTAGCCTCATATACATTATCTAATAGTATCATTTTAAATTGAGAACATACACAACTGTTCAAAAGTCTGGATACACCTACTCATTCCAGGGTTTTTCTTTATTTTTAATATTTTCTACATTGTAGAATAATAGTGAAGACAGGCATGTTACATGTAGTAACCAAAAAAGTGTTAAACATCAAAATATATTTGAGATTCTTCAAAGTAGCCACCCTTTGCCTCGATGACAGCTTAGCATACTCTTGGCATTCTCTCAACCAGCTTCATGAGCTAGTCAATTAATTTAAATTAACAGGTGTGCCTTGTTAAAAGTTAATCTGTTGAATTTATGTCCGTCTTATTGCATTTGCGCCAATCAGTTGTGTTGTGAAAAGGTAGGGGTTGAATACAGAAGGTAGCCCTATTTGGTAAAAGACCAAGTCCATATTATGGCAAGAACAGCTCAAATAAGCAAATAGAAACGACAGTCCACCATTACTTTAAGGAAGGTCAGTCAATCTGGGAAAATTTCAAGAACTTTGAAAGTTTTTTCAAGTACAGTATTAAAAAGCGATGTGATGATACTGGCTCTCATGAGGACCGCCACAGGAAAGGAAGACCCAGAGTTACTTCTGCTGCAGAGGATACGTTCATTAGAGTTACCAAAAATTGCAGCCCAAATAAATGCTTCACAGAGTTCAAGGAACAGACACATCTCAACATCAACTGTTCAGAGGAGACTACGTTGATCAGGCCTTCATGGTCAATTTGCTGCAAAGAAACCACCACTAAAGGACACCAGTAAGAAGAAGATACTTGATTGGGCCAAGAAACCTGAGCAATGGACATTAGACTGGTGGAACTCTGTCCTTCGGTCTGATGAGACCAAATTTGAGATTTTTGGTTCCAACCCCCATGTCTTTGTGATACTCAGAGTAGGTCAACGGATGATCTCTGCGTGTGTGGTTCCCACCACGAAGCATGGAGGAGGGTGTTATGGTGTGGGGGTGATTTGCTGGTGATGTATTTAGATTTCAAGGCACACTTAACCAGCATGGCTACCACAGCATTCTGCAGCGATACACCATCCCATCTGGTTTGCGCTTAGTGGGACTGTTATTTGTTTTTCAACAGGACAATGACCCAACACACCTCCAGGCGGTGTAAGGGCTATTGGACCAAGAAGGAGCGTGATGAAGTTCTGCATCAGATGACCTAGATGACCTGGCCTCCACAATCGCCCAACCTCAGGTGAAATGGTTTGGGATAAGTTGGACCGAAGAGGGAAGGAAAAGCAGCAAACAAGTGCTCAGCATATGTGGGAACTCCTTCAACCAGGTGAAGCTGGTTGAGAGAATGCCAAAAGTGTGAAAAGCTGTAATCAAGGCTCTAGGGTGGCTACTTTGAAGAATCTCAAATATAAAATATATTTTGATTTGTTTAACACTTTTTTTGGTTACTACATGATTCCATATTTGTTATTTCATAGTTTTGATGTTTTCACTATCCAAACTTTTGTCTGGTACTGTATATGACAGTTACGCCATCATACTGTAGGCCGATGGCTGCATTGGGGATGCATGCCATTATGACAAGCTGTAAAATGTGTTCACATGGCTGATATCCTGAGACAGAGTGACAATCAAATCAAACCGTTTGGAGAGCTCACAACTGGACAAAAAGCTGATGTTAATTTGAGAAAGCAACACAGAAGCACAGACAAATTACAGACAGATCCCATTCACACATTTTTATTGCAGAATTGTGATCTGTGATGAATGAACATTGACACTAGTTCATCTTGAAAAACGTTTTAAAGTTAATAGTTAACACAACTTTAAACACTTCACTTCAATGAATCAACATTGAATGAATCAGCATTGAATTAATCAGCATATCATTTAAAAATGTACAAATAATATAACTTGTTTGTCATTGTAATACATCTTTAGTAAGTAGGCTATTATTACTAAAGCATACTTTCGGGTGAACAAAAAAGTTCATACCAGAGGTGGCCAACTTGCTCCACTCCCTGATCTACTGTATGAGCAGACTTCAATTACAGCCCAGCAGTAATGCACATTATTATCAATTTAAGTTTTACAAGTTGAATCAGGTGTGTTAGTGCTGGGCTGGAACAGAAGCCTGCACACCCAACATACCTCTAAGAGAAAGATTGGCCTGCTACAGTTTTAATATACATTTGTAGCCTATATTGTTTGTGGCTTTTAAGTGTAATGTTGTATACAACATTTCCTAACTTAAGTACAACCCATGGCATAGAAGGAAGTGCCAGCAGTCACTTGGGACATTCACTGAGACCTCTTCATCTGCAGACAGGCTTTCACAGCTTTCCATATCTGAGGACAGACATCACAAAGACACAGACTTCATTATATTACAATCAGACAGACCTGACTATTATCTTTCTGTCTGTCTTCATATTTTTCCTCTCTAGGTATCAAACTGGATAATATTTTCAAAATGTCATCCCACAACACAACACAGCACTATCTAGCTAGTACACCTACTCCCTTTTGTGACAGCTGGAGAAGAATAACATTGCTGTTATTTACAAATGCATTTGGAGCTTGAGTTTTTAATCTACAATCTTAAAAAGGCCTACATCAAGATAGGTTAACTAGCTGATGATATTTCACTGAGCTATAGTATGTAAAGTTGGCTGGTTAGCTAACAAGCAGCTCATTATCCTACACACAGTGGCCTGCTGTAGCTAACTAGATAGCTAATAATACATTGTTTTTTAAACATTTTCTAAATGTATTTACTTACTTACTTGAATAGGTTCATGCCTACGCCCACGAAGTGGCCAGTCTTTTGGAGCGAAGAGAAGGAGGCCTCACTTCTGGTCAAAACTTACAGTAACAGGCCGCATACCTCGCATTTAAAAATAAATAAATAATGTCACCTTTATTTAACCAGGTAGGCCAGTTGAGAACATGTTCTCATTTACAACTGCGACCTGGCCAAGATAAAGCAAAGCAGTGTGACAAAAAACAACACAGAGTTACACATAAACAAATGTACAGTCAATAACACAATATAAAAATGTATGGACAGTGTGTGCAAATGTAGAAGAGTACGGAGGTAAGGCAATAAATAGGCCATGGAGGCGAAATAATTACAATTTAGCAGTAACACTGGAGTGATAGATGTGCAGAAGATGAATGTGCAAGTAGAGATACTGGGGTGCAAAGGAGCAAAAAAATAAATAACAATATGGGGATGAGGTAGATTGGATGGGCTATTTACAGATGGGCTGTGTACAGGTGCAATGATCGGTAAGCTGATCTAGTAGCTGATGCTTAAAGTTAGTGAGGGAGATATAAGACATAAGAGATATAAGATATAAGATAAGTGATTTTTGCAATTGGTTCCAGTCATTGGCAGCAGAGAACTGGAAGGAAAGGCAGCCAAAGAAGGAGTTGGCTTTGGGCATGACCAGTGAAATATACCTACTGGAACGCGTGCTACGGGTGGGTGCTGCTTTGGTGACCAGTGAGCTGAGATAAGGCGGGGATGTACCTAGCAAAGACTTATAGATGACCTGGAGCCAGTGGGTTTGGCGACGAATATGAAGCAAGGGCCAGCCAACGAGGGCATACAGGTCGCAGTGGTGGGTAGTATATGGGACTTTGGTGACAAGGGCATCCTGAGTTCATGATTTGTTAAAGCTCATATTACAAAAGTTACCAACACAGATGCATATTTATTTAAAATTGATACTAGGTCATAAACAGTGGACAACAATTGGGGAAAATACTTCACATAGCCTAGGCCCTACAGTACATTGAACTTTGTAAAACCAACATCATGGTACAACCATCAATTGATCTGATGTTCTGTGTGTGTGTGTGTGTGTGTGTGTGTGTGTGTGTGTGTGTGTGTGTGTGTGTGTGTGTGTGTGAGAGAGAGATGCTCTGTTGTACTGAGTACTTGTTCAGAAGTACACAGCAACCGTAAGTAAGCATTTCACGGTGAGGTCTACCCCTGTTGTTTTCGGCGCATGTGACGCAACATTTGATTTGAACCATGACGAGGCGTTGTAAATGTGGTCCACAAACGTGCCGTGGTTTCTTGATATAGAGCATACTATACGCCTATAGTAGCAGAATGCTCTTTGAGCCTCAGGTGGACCTAGTGTGTGAGGAATGTCTTCCACAATCCCAGTCAACAAGATACTGTCCCACATGCCACTATATTCCCTGTACTGCACTACTTATTACGGGCAACCCAAGACTCTCCTTAAAGCTCTCTTATCTTTTTAAGTAGCTACCTTACCTGTAACGACCCCCCCCCCCCCCCCCCCCCCCCCCCCGCTCGGTGCAGCCGCAGAAGTAGCCCAACCCCTACCCTGCCCTGTCCTATCCCGCTGTCTCTCCATCCTGCCTTTATTAGGAGACAGTGGCAGGCAGGCTGTGTGTTTAGGTTAGCAATGTGCTGCTCTGAGCTGAGCCTGGCCAGGGCCAGATAGAGGCCCATCCTGCTCCTTCAGAACGTTTACTCTGGCCTCCACATGAGAGCCACGTTCCTGCGTTCATTCCTGGCTTGTGTCATTGGAGCTGACATTTTTGGGGCGTCAGTGCAGAATTCTCCCTGGTCTTATATGGGTATCGATGAGCGGAGGATTGAGTTGAAGAGGTGGAGAGACGCACTGAGTTCTGCGGAACATCAACAGAGAGGACAGACTTTCGGAGCAGAGGGGGGTGATGTGTTCAGGGAAGCTCCTGTCCTTAAAATGTGTTTAGTCATGATGAATGATACAGCATTGTGACACACACACACACACACACACACACACACACACACACACACACACACACACACACACACACACACACACACAGTGTAAATATATAATCTGACTAAGTCAATTTAGATTTACTGACCATATCTGTCCTGGTCCAAAAATGAATAAATACTGCCATTGAGACCTACACAGGTTAGAAGTTGTGCAACAGGCTCCTTGAGGCCAACTCGTAGAGATGGCATGTAAACCATACACACACGGCTGATCTGCTGACGGCTGTCTAAGTAGCCTAACTTAAACACATTTCCATTTCATATTTCCTGTCATGTAGCAGATTCTCTTATCCAAAATGGACTTAGGGCATTCATCTTAAGATAGCTAGGTGGGGCAACATACATATCACAGGGGGGGGGGTCGAGGATTATTTAAGATCATGTTTGAAGGTAGGGCTTCAGATGTTTCTGGAAGATTGGGGTGCCAGGACAGAAAAGGGCTGGGCTGAGAGGGAGGGGTCAGAGGGCCACCTTCTTATACAGAACCCTTAAACACTCAGACATTAACCATTCAAACCCTCTCCCTGGCTCTGTGACTGAAAATACCAACTTTGAAGCCTTTTACTGCTGAGGTAGACTACCTTCCCCTGCCTCAGCCTGACCCTGTGGTTTAGTGGCAGAGGCCACTTCACACCTTTGTGTTAGGGACCAGGCTGCCAGGGAACAGTTGGACATGGCTGCAGAGAGACAACAGGTTAGAACAATTGCAGCACTACAACACACTCCACCACTGGACCCTTACTAGGATAAACCTCCACCCTGGACTTCCAGACCGTGCGTTAGTGCGTCACTGACCGTACAACCACTATACACTATACACTATTTACTACCACTAGTTCCATCCTTTGTAAAGTTGTGTGTGTCTGTCTTGGGTGTGTAAAAAAGTGTGAATTGTACCCATGTCTCCTGCTGGTCATTATCAGTCCTTTGACCGGGACTCTGGGACAGTTGTACCTATAATAAACTGACACAGGTGAATGCCAACAGTGTGCAAAGCTGTCATCAAGGCAAAGGTTGGCTACTTTGAGGAATCTCAAATAATCTTTTATATTTTTAACACTTTTTTGCTTACTACATGATTCCATGTGTTATTTCATAGTTTTGATGTCTTCACTACTATTCTACAATGTAGAAAATAATAAACATTTAAGAAAAACCCTTGAATGAGTAGGAGTGTCCACACTTTTGACCGGTACTGTTCATGTACAATGTTTTGTATACATTATAATAATCATCTACTTCGTCACATATGCATTTTTTTTTTAATCGAGCTTCGCGGACCAGCAGTGAACAGTGTTATCCCCCAAAATATCCTGACACGAGGGGGGCTCAAAAGCACGGTTAATGTGCACTGTCATTCTAGAATCAACCACTATTAACAGTGTCCACCACTAGGATACAATTCTACGTTCATGACAGCTTTCTGACAAGTCAAAGTCTTTGACTTGTTTTAGTTTTACAATGTACAATAAACTTATTGTATAGACCTCCATTATCTTTTTTTTTTGTAAGTGCACATGTATATGTGTGAAACTGATTAGCAAAAACATGGGATTTTGTCATTTATGCAAAAATGTTTTAAGTTGTATGTAGTGTTAGTAGCTAGTAGCCAAGTCAAGATACACCATCATGCAATATTGGCACTCTACACTTGAGACAGACCAAGCGGAACAGAAAATATCCTTCCAAGTTGACCTATTTTAAGAAAAGCAGTTGGTTAGTGAATATAACGTCTAATATCTTTGATTGGCTGATGCAGAATTTGTTACAGGTAATAATCACTGTCAGCTGGTGAGGTTAGTATAGGATTAACTTGTGTCAGGTTATCTGATGGGACCAAATACAATGTAGCGTTCTTTCACGTGCAACTAAACTCAGCAAAAAAGAAACGCCACTTTTTCAGGACACTGTCTTTCAAAGATAATTTGTAAAAATCCAAATAACTTCACAGATCTTCATCGTAAAGGGTTAAAACACTGTTTCCCAGGCTTGTTCAATGAACCATAAACAATTCATGAACATGCACCTGTGGAACGGTCGTTAAGATACTAACAGCTTGACAATTAAGGTCACAGTAATGAAAACTTAGGACACTAAAGAGGCATTTCTACTGACTCTAAAAAACACCAAAAGAAAGATGCCCAGGGTTCCTGCTCATCTGTGTGAACGTGCCTTAAGCATGCTGCAAGAAGGCATGAGGACTGCAGATGTGGCCAGGACAATAAATTGCAACGTCCGTACTGTGAGACGCCTAAGACAGTGCTACAGGGAGACAGGACGGACAGCTGATTGTCCTCGCAGTGGCAGACCACGTGTAACAACACCTGCACAGGATCGGTACATCCGTACGTCACACCTGCGGGACAAGTACAGGATGGCAACAACAGCTGGCTGAGTTACACCAGGAACGCACAATCCCTCCATCAGTGCTCAGACTGTCCGCAATAGGCTGAGAGAGGCTGGACTGAGGGCTTGTAGGCCTGTTGTAATGTCCTCACCAGACATCACCGGCAACAATGTTGCCTATGGGCACAAACCCAACGTCGCTGGACCAGACAGGACTGTCAAAAGGTTCACTGACGAGTCGCGGTTTTGTCTCCCCAGGGGTGATGGTTGGATTTGCGTTTATCGTCTAAGGAATGACCTTTACACCGAGGCCTGTACTCTGGAGTGGGATCGGTTTGGAGGTGGAGGGTCCATCATTGTCTGCAGTGGTGTGTCACAGCATCATCGGACTGTGCTTGTTGTCATTGCAAGAAATCTCAACACTGTGCATTACAGGGAAGACATCCTCCTCCCTCATGTGGTACCCTTCCTGCAGGCTCATCCTGACATGACCTTCCAGCATGACAATGCCACCAGCCATACTGCTCATTCTGTGTGTGATTTCCTACAAAACAGGAATGTCAGTGTGCTGCCATGGCCAGCGAAGAGCCCGGATCTCAATCCCATTGAGCACGTCTGGGACCTGTTGGATCGGAGGGTGAGGGTGAGGGCCATTCCCCCCCAGAAATGTCCAGGAACCTGCAGGTGCCTTGGTGGAAAAGTGGGGTAACATCTCACAGCAAGAACTGGCAAATCTGGTGCAGTCCATGAGAAGAACTCCAGATACTGACTGATACTTTTGATTTTGACCCACCCTTTGTTCAGGGACACATTATTCTAATTCTGTTGGTCACATGTCTGTGGAACTTGATCAGTTTTATGTCTCAGTTGTTGAATCTTGTTATGTTCATACAAATATTTACACATGTTAAGATTGCTGAAAATAAACACAATTGACAGAGAGAGGACGTTTATTTTTTTGCTGAGTTTATGTCGACGATTGTAATTGGCTGATGAGCATTTTGAGACGGAAGTTCAGGTTAAACGTATACTTTTTCTAATGTTCGTAATTATGGACCTGCAGTGTTCACACGTCAGCCTGTCCTTCACGTGTGCCCTTGTTCATTTTGGTGCCTAAGCAGCACTGTGGTCTTGTGAGAGGAAACATCATAGCCTGTGCTAGAGGTTACATTCAGTGATTTCTTTTGTGTGCCGTGGGGACTGGGGTCTGTTTTGGATTGTGCGTTTGTGTGATGGGTGTTGTGGCCTTTTGGGAAAAGAGACAGCCAGATGTGCCTGGGGGTGGGGTGGGGGTCGACGGGGTGGGGTGGGGGGGTGGGGGGGGGGGGCTCACAGGGATCATGTTTGTTGCCGTGATGGCTGCCAGGAAGGTGGGTGAGGAGAGGAAGGAGAGGGAAAGCGAGCACACACACACACACACACACAAACACTGGTGGTAAACACTGGGTGACTCTCTCTCTCCCTCCATCAGGCAGCCACTCAGCTAACACGTTGCCTTATTTGGGTTGACTACTGGGAGTGGAGGGAGGCAGGTGGACTCGGGAGGGGCAAGGGTGAGGCAGAGTTAAACTTGTAAACATTGTCATCTAAGCACACGTGGTGCCATTCAAGAGAGACAAATCATGTTGTCTTTATAAATGCAAAGCATTTCCAATATCCAAAAAGACTGTGTTTGTGTATGTGTGTGTGTGTGTGTGTGTTGCTACACTTTGGTTCTATTTTCATGTTCACTGTGCCTCAGTACAGTGTTGTTCTCTGCAGTGAGTCCAGTCTCCATTAACTCTCAGTGGGTACCACAATAGGCTAGCTCTAATTTGCCAGGCATCGACCCTCTGGTATACTGTACATCTCTGCTAATTCAGGAACAAAGTCTGCTTCTCAAATGGCACCCTATTCCCTATGTAGTGCACTACTTTTGACCAGGCCCCTATGGGAATATACAAAATGTATTCTCTGTACACTGAGTGTATAAAACATTAGGAGTACCTTCCTAATATTGAGTTGCACCCTGTTTTTCCCTCAACAGCTTCAATTCGTCTGGGCATGGACTCTACAAGGTGGCGAAAGCATTCCACAGGGATGCTGGCCCATGTTGACTCCAATGCTTCCCACAGTTGTGACAAGTTGGCTGGATGTCCTTTGAGTGTGGTGGACTATTCTTCACACACACGGGAAACTGTTCAGCATTAAAAACTCAGCAGTGTTGCAGTTCTTGACACACAAACCTGTGTGCCTGGCACCTACTACTACTACTACTACTACTACTACTACTACTACTACTAGTACTACCAAAGGCACTTGAATAACTTGTCTTGCCCATTCGCCCTCTGAACGGCACACATACACAATCCATGTCTCAACTGTCCCAAGGTTTAAAAATACTTCTTTAACCTGTCTCCTCCCCTTCATCTACACTGATTGAAGTGGAATGAACAAGTGACATCAACAAGGGATCATAGCTTTCACCGGAATTCACCTGGTCTTTCTAGGTCATGGAAAGAGCAAGGGTTCCTAATGTTTTGTATATTCCCTATATAGGGTGGCATTTGGGACGCAGCCCTACTGTTTGGTATGGCTGCCTATGTCTGTGGATAAGTTATGGTGTTAGTGGTTGACGCTCCAGTCTCTAACTGCTTTGGAAACAGACAGTAGATATTGCCAGAGCAGTAGTGGTACAGTACAATGTAATGAGGATAATGAAATGCAGTTAATTTCAGTAGGGATAATAATAAGTACATATAGTCATGTATACAGGTACAACACTACTGCTGTTGTATTGTGGAATCTTCAGTCGACACATTTAATTAACTAAAAATATGATTCTAAAAAGAAAGAATGCCTAATACATAAACAAAATGTACACAGATGATGGTTACACTATGTAATATTAGTTATATCATTCCTCCCGAGTCCCTGCCCTGTTTGATGTTTTAAAGATGGAAGTAGATGCGTGAGCTGGGGATGATGGGCTCGGAGTCCCTCTCCTCATTAGAGACATCATGTTGGCGTCTGCCTTCTGATTCTTGTATCCCGGGCGATAGGCTAGTGTGTAATTGTACCTGTTTAAAAAAACAGAGCCCGCCTAGCCTGGCGAGCGTTCAACCTCTTGGCTTCTTGAATGGAGACCAAGTTCTTATGGTCTGTCTAGATTACGAAAGGATAAGGTGTGCCCTCCAACCAGTGTCTCCACCCCTCAAGGGCCCACTTAACGTTCGTCATAAGGATCGGACCAAGGCGCAGCGTGGTATGCGTACATCATTTTTTTTAACGAATGAACAAAAACAACAAACAACCAAACGAAACATGAAGCTATACAAACTAGTGCTGACAGGCAACTAAACATAGACAAGATCCCACAACTAACAATGTGGAAAATGGCTACCTAAATATGATCCCCAATCAGAGACAACAATAAACGTCTGTCTCTGATTGGGAACCATATCAGGCCAACATAGACATACAAAAACACTAGATGACAAAAACCCTAGACATACATCAACTAGAGTACCCACCCTAGTCACACCCTGACTTAACCAAAATATATAGAAAAACAGAGAATCTAAGGTCAGGGTGTGACATTAACTGCCAAGAGCTCCCGGTTGCCTACATTGTTGCCTGCAGTAGAGATAATGTGACCCAGGAAGGAAACTTGGGATACATGGAACTCACACTCTGCAGGAGGCGTCTCAGGACTTGACGGACGTGCAGTATGTGTTCCGGAAGGGTTTTCTAGAAGATCGGAATTTTGTCAAGGTAAACAAAGACGAACTGATTCAACATATCCCTAAGGGTGTCATTGATCAATGCTTGAAAGACTGCTGGTGAGTTCAGTAATCCAAAGGGCATGACTAAATACTCATAGTGACCACTAGGGGTGTTAAAGGCAGTTTTTACTCATCTCCCTCCCTGATTCTCACCAAATTGTAAGCCTTGAGGAGGTCCAGGGTAACGATTCTTGATCGTAATCCGGTTCAGCCCTCTGTAATCGATGCAAGGACACCGACCGTACAGACGGCCCCGGGGAGGGGTGGAGCCAGGCGGCTTTCTTTCTTACTGAAGGCCTCCCAGAGGGCGAAGTATTCGGGAGGGAGAGCGGAGAAGTCTTGGTCTTCAATGGATGCAGGAGGACACGGCGAGGCTCTTGGTGGGGGTCGAAGAAATTTAGTCTGGCATTCCTTACCCCAGTCCAGTAGGTGTCCCATTGACCAGGAGACTAGGGGGTTATGTAGCGCTAGCCAGTGGTAACCCTAGCATAAGGGGTTCTCAGGAGCAGTGATCAAAATAAATTAAGAGTCTCTGAGTGGTTCACCCCAACCTGCAGTAGAATGGGCTTGGTCTGATATTCCACCTCACCGGAGCCAATGGCAAAGTCAGCCACTGGTCTGGCCCCTTGGCAGATGTTGAACAGTCAGCTGGCCACTTCTCGTCCGCCGACTGGGTGGTCGAATGCTCGTCTCAGCTCGGCAATGAAGACTAATATAGAGCTGCAGGATGGTGGCCGATGTTCCCACTCCGCTGTTGCCCACGCCAGGTCCTTGCCCGAGAGTAGGGAGATGATGTAGGCAATCATGGCCCGATCAGTGTGGAACGAGGAGGGCTGTATCTCGAACACCAGAGAACACTGAATGAGGAACCCCTTGCATCCTCCCGGGTGGCCGTCATACCGCTTTGGGGCTGGGATCTTGGGTTCCCGGTGCAGGTTCCCTGGAGGAACTACAGGGACGCCTGTAGCATTGAGCGAAGAGACTTGTGCATTTGCTCCTCGTGGGTTGGAGACGTGCCGTGGTTGGAGGGAATCGGTAAGAGATTTGGCAGAGTTGTCCTTGCTGACGTCCCAACAGTGCTTCTTACTGGGTTATCACATTCCTGATCAGGGTAATCTCTGCTGGGTCCATGTTTGGGAAGAAGCTTGCTATGACGTGGTGAGGTTGAACTCAGGTCCAGAGAATGAAACCAGACGAGGAATCAATGATTAAGGATAAACGTAAATACTTTGCTGAGAAAAGATAACATTAGGATCACAGTAACCAGGAGAAAACACTCAGAGACTCACTCACTCACTCACTCACTCCCTCACTCGACAAACACACACAGGGCAACCAAAATCAAGCTTCTGCAAAGTGAACAGCAAACACACCTCTTTTAAAGGGTGAGGAAATGAGGAATAATGAGGAAATAGAAAAACAGGAAATAGAAACACCTGAGTGTGATAATAGTCTCTAGGGCTGTCTCTGCCGCCCTGTGGTGCCAGGAGGAACCATGACATCGCTTCCTTTTAGGTGGTTGTAGAATTTAACTGCTCTTTTCTGGATTTTGATCATTAGCTGGTATCGGCCCAATTCTGCTCTGCATTATTTGGTGTCTGCATGCAGAGTCTCCATTTGGTGTTTGTCCCATTTTGTGAATTATTGGTTGGTGAGCGGACCCCAAACCTCACAACCATAAAGGGCAATGGGTTCTATAACTGATTAAATTATTTTTTGCCAGATCCTAATTGGTATGTCAAATTTGATGTTCATTTTATATGGCATAGAAGGCCCTTCTTGCCTTGTCTCTCAGCTTGTTCACAGCTTTGTGGAAGTTTTGTGTGCCTCTCTCTCTCACTCTCACACACACTATCTCTTTCTCTCCATGCTCTCTCTGCCTCTCTCTCTGTCTCTCTCTATGCCTCTCTCTCTACCTCTCTCTCTGCCTCTCTATGCCCCTTCTCTCTTCTGCTTCCCCTCCCTATAGTCTTACTCTATGTGTGATGACTTAGACAAGTGGTATTTCTTGTCCATTATTGGACACTGTCTGAACTATTTCATCATTGTGCTGCATTATTGAAACCTGTCCATGTTTCCCACAAGTCTATGCCAGTGTGTGTGTACATGTGGGTGGGGTTGTATGTATCGGGCTCTGTGTGTCTGTGTCTGTGCGTGCGTTTACATCTCTTTCCTGCTACACTCCTCAGTCCTCCTGGCACCGCCCTCCAATCAATTTTCAGCGTTTTTATCACCAGGGCTAATTTCTGTCAGTAATCTGATTAGGGGCTCTGAGCAGCTTTAGCACGCTGCCTCCTGCCTCTCATCTCTCTCTCTCTTTCCTCCTCTCTCTTCCCCTCTCTCTCTCTCTCTCTCTCTTGCTTACACCTGTCTCTCTCTCTCTCTCTCTCTCTCTCTCTCCTCTTGCTCTCCCTCTTACTCTCTCTTCTCTCTTTGTCTGTCTCTCTATCGGCGCTGATCTCCCTGGCTGAGCTCACACACACACCCACGCACACACACACATACAGTGTCTGTCTGTCTTTCAGGCTGCTGGTCTGAGCTGGCGATCCACTCAGTGGGGGCAGGCCTTAATGCTACTTGCCTCGCTGTGTGTGTGTTTGTCTGTGTAGTACCTCACTGCCACAGTCTGTCAGTCTGTCTGCATCACTGTTGCTGTGACTGTCTGTAAGCACCTCTAGCTCTGGGACAACCTGGGACTATAGGGAGCCTGTCAGCAGCATATGTTCTGTCCGTCTTCAGCCTCCCTACAAACATGTTCCGGAACCCACGGACCACTAATTATCTGAGCCATGTCAAATACAGTGTTGGTGGGCAAGGTAAGGGCAAGGAGGAGGAGGGGACTCTGGAGTGTGTGTGTGCTAGGCTTTGACTTAGTAGCTAGAACTTATTGACCATTCATAGTAAGGAACTGTCCTTGTGCTGTGCACTGAGTGAGAGATTCCAAGGACATGAGTTACTTTGATTTGAGTTACTTTGATTTGGTACATGCTTTCTCAGGGACTCAACTGGCTGTGTGTGTGTGTGTGTGTGTGTGTATGTGTGTGTGTGTGTGTGTGTGTGTGTGTGTGTGTGTGTGTGTGTGTGTGTGTGTGTGTGTGTGTGTGTGTGTGTGTGTGTGTGTGTGTGTGTGTGTGTGTGTGTGTGTGTGTGTGTGTGCAGTAGCACCATTGAATAATGAATCAAGTATCTCTTTGTGCATGTGGACTGGAGAAGTGTACCTGATGCTGTTTCTTTATGACTTTCTTCTCATCTGATAAAAACTTCCCTAGTAGTCAACAGGTGCTTTATCCTTGGTACTTTATTACTGTATTGCTGCAGATCGTTATACCCCTCTCATCCATGTACTTCAGGGCTTGTATGTATCAAGCGTCTTAGGGGTGCTGATCCATTGAGATTTCCGCTAGGATCTGTTATATTCTAAGGAATGGAGAGGGGGGACCTGATCGTAGATCAACCCTCCTACTCTCTCCTATCAGACTATGAAGGCTGATAGAGAGGATGGTTTCCATGACTTTAACTGAGGACGGACACATGGTAAGTCTATTCGCTCCTGTGATTCCTGCCTGCCTTGAGACGAGGTGCAGTTTGTTTAACAGGGTCTATTTTTCACCTTGTGCTTCCCCCTGTGTATTTATAGAAATCCCCTTTCTCCACTGAGCTCACTTTTGACAGACCGTCTCCTAAGCTCATCTTTGGCATGTCCTTTTCGCACAGCTGCCCACGAACCAACTGGACATTGTCATGGGTGGACGACTGACCTGTCTCTGATTTAGATGACCTGATGGACACATTCGCTCTCAGGCCTCCACCCATGACAACACTTGCACCCACCCACACATACTCAGGGCCGGCTCTAGCTTTTTGGAGGCCTGTCATGCAAAATATTATCCCCCCCCCCAGACCTCCCTCCCCCCCACCCCGCCGCGCACGCACTATTAGCGTCCGTTGCTATATCAATGGTGCAATGACCTAATGCGTCGATTTTTGGAGATCATTACAGTCTAAATTACGTTATTTTCATCCCCCACTATGTAAACAAAGCTGATTTTCCACAACAATTTCATTGTTTAAACCAGTTTTGTTTAGCTAATTAGATGAAAACATTACTTCAAACCCTCCCACCCCCACCTCACAGCAAAACACTTTAGATAACAGTTTGATAAAAATGATTCTTCAATTCATGGACCTTGGTTGGAGAGCAAGGTAGCGGCAGTATTATTAGATATTTTATTAAAAAAGCTGTTGTTTCGTTCTCATTTTCCAATGGTTATCGATTTTATTTTTATTTATTTATTTATTTCACCTTTATTTAACCAGGTAGGCTAGTTGAGAACAAGTTCTCATTTGCAACTGCGACCTGGCCAAGATAAAGCAAAGCAGTGTGACACAGACAACAACACAGAGTTACACATGGAGTAAACAATAAACAAGCCAATAACACAATAAACAAGTAAATTACACAATAGAAAAAAGAAAGTCTATATACAGTGTGTGCAAAAGGCATGAGGCAATAAATAGGCCATAGGAGCGAATAATTACAATTTAGCAGATTAACACTGGAGTGATAAATGAGCAGATGATGATGTGCAAGTAGAGACACTGGTGTGCAAAAGAGCAGAAAAGTAAATAAAATAAAAACAGTATGGGGATGAGGTAGGTAGACTGGGTGGGCTATTTACAGATGGACTATGTACAGCTGCAGTGATCGGTTAGCTGCTCAGATAGTTGATGTTTAAAGTTGTGAGGGAAATAAAAGTCTCCAACTTCAGCGATTTTTGCAATTTGTTCCAGTCACTGGCAGCAGAGAACTGGAAGGAAAGGCGGCCAAATGAGGTGTTGGCTTTGGGGATTATCAGTGAGATATACCTGCTGATATACCTGCTGGGTGTTGTTATCGTGACCAGTGAACTGAGATAAGGCGGAGCTTTACCTAGCATAGACTTATAGATGACCTGGAGCCAGTGGGTTTGGCGACGATTATGTAGCGAGGTCCAGCCGACTAGAGCATACAGGTCGCAGTGGTGGGTGGTATAAGGTGATTTGGTAACAAAACGGATGGCACTGTGATAGACTGCATCCAGTTTGCTGAGTAGAGTGTTGGAAGCTATTTTGTAGATGACATCGCCGAAGTCGAGGATCATTAGGATAGTCAGTTTTACTAGGGTAAGTTTGGCGGCGTGAGTAAAGGAGGCTTTGTTGCGAAATGGAAAGCCGATTGGAGATGTTTAATGAGTCTGGAAGGAGAGTTTACAGTCTAGCCAGACACCTAGGTGTTTATAGATGTCCACATATTCTAGGTCGGAACCGTCCAGGGTGGTGATGCTAGTCGGGCGGCAGTGCGGGCAGCGAACGGTTGAAAAGCATGCATTTGGTTTTACTAGCGTTTAAGAGCAGTTGGATGCCACGGAAGGATTGTTGTATGGCATTGAAGCGCGTTTGGAGGTTAGTTAGCACAGTGTCCAAGGAAGGGCCAGAAGCATACAGAATAGTGTCGTCCTCGTAGAGGTGGATCAGGGAATCGCCCGCAGCAAGAGCGACATCATTGATATATACAGAGAAAAGAGTCGGCTCAAGAATTGAACCCTGTGGTACCCCCATAGAGACTGCCAGAGGTCCGGACAACATGTCATCCGATTTGACACACTGAACTCTGTCTGCAAAGTAATTGGTGAACCAGGCGAGGCAGTCTGATATTGAAGAAGTGAATGCCTTATTTCGGCTGGAGTCTGGAGTTAGTCACCGTAGCAGGCTGGTTATCTACAGTGTGTTATTCCATCATGTTTCCATTTAGGTTATGATGATGACGTAATATGCTTTATCGTCAGATTGCAATGGAAGATTGAGTCATTGTAAAATGTGGTGGATTCCTGTTTTTGGTCCATTCTGACACATTCTTGATATGTCTTTGTAATATTCATGCAATCAGTCCTTTTTATCAGTTAAGTCATTTGGCGAGTTTCACCACACTGTTTCACCACACCGTGTGACAGGAAAAATCTAACCAATTAACATACACAGAAGTAGGACATAATTTTCTAACATATTTTCTCTGTCTGTTTCTCCAGGCTTTGGAACTGAGGCTCCAGTCAAACTCTGCACTTCAACCCCATTGCCAACAGAAACTCTAAGGTGGAGGAAACCATTTTGTATGCACTTTTCACTTGTCATATTCTAACATATACAGTAGACCCATTTCACAGTCGTGTTGTGGCACGCACAATTATGCGTCAGAAAGAGAGTGTTTTTCTCAAAGAAAGTGGTTGAGCCAACATTAAACTTCAGATGAACGTTAACAAATGTAAGGTCATTTGATCAGGTTGTTATAGCAAACGTTACACATTGTAATCCTGAAGAACATGCTATCGGCCTCATGTTGCTATATCTGCTACATCATCAAGATAGGGATAGAGAAGGATAAGGGTAGGTTCTTCAGACTGGTTTAAGATTAATTCAGACTGGTTTAAGACTAATTCAGACTGGTTTAAGACTAGGCTCCTGATGAGATACCCAGGCAGGCAGAGTACCTCCTCTATGAAACCAGAACAGTCCCCAGTCCGGATACAACCCCCACTGGCACCACAACACAGCACAAGGGCCACAAAATACTGCAGCTTTTAATGTTTACTGGGTAAAATTAGCCCAGTAAGCATTAAAAGCTGACATGCTTGGAGCAGCTTATCCTAAGATACTTTGTTCAAATGGCAGAACAGAAGAACTGTAATACCTACATTCAGGAGTCCCTCCCTCCTATCCTGATGGAATTAGTGTACTTCTGTAACTGACAGCTCAGTTTCTGTACCCATTCAAAGCTGGTCTATGTCAATATTCTCCACCCTTTTCCAAAATTGTGCACTTGCACACTTCCTGAAATGGATTTAACAGTGTTAAACATTCCTTTCTACCAATGCTCACACCAATCTAATGTCATTACATATATCATACTAAAGCAGTCGAACGTAATATATCATACTAAACGGGTCAAAGCAACCTGTTGCGATCAAGACGTAGGATATTATACGCCCTATAATTCCTATTATATTGTATGACCGCTCTTACATTGGTAGGCAAATGTAATGTAACCTAACGTAAAGTAACATAATAAATGGAGTGGCACGGATTTTAGTAAAATATAATCCGTTTTGCTCTGAGGCCAGGTTGGAGTGGAGAATCAGAGATACATTAAGTAGAGCGTGTGTGCCATGTTAGGGTTAGGGGTTAACCTAGTTCTTAGCTAGATCCCTCTTCCCTCACGGAAGTCGAAGCACAGTACAAAATTACCCGAACTGACCCTGGGGACTGACAGTATGTTTATCCACTTAAAGGCAGTAATAGTAGTAGACATGACGGTGTCTTCACAATCTTAAAATGGTTTATCAAAGTCAGCAACTTAGTGGCGTTGTGGTTAGTGTCAGCTCTGAGATTGGAAGTTTGGAGGTTCGATCCCAGCTCGGGTCATACCAAAGACTCTAAAAATGGAACCCTATGCTTGGCACTCAGCGTTAAGGAGTTGGATTAGGGGCCTGCGAGAGACTAGTGTGCTGTCCAGGGGGTGTACTTGTACATCAAGCTGCCTCACGCTACAGAAACATGAGATAGTATCATTTCTTTTAGTCATTTGACCAATATGTGAGATGATATATCCAGTACGAATTTGTGTGGCACCTTACTGAAGACTTGTATACAACTTATATACAGTACATCTTCAATAGCAATAGTCTCATGATAAGATGCTATATTATTTGGAACTCTTTTACTTTCAGCTTTCAGAACGACTTTTCCTTCAGGGACAAGACCGAGCTGGTCAAGAGTGCCACTGATATCGATGCCAATCTTCTGTCAGTCCTACCCAAGGGTGAGCTTCTTCCCAAACACAGACAGCATCCCAAATGGCACCCTATTCTATATACAGTGCACTACTTTTCACATGTAGTAAACTATGCGTAGGGGATTTTAGTTATTGCGATAGGAGTAATGAACTAACTAACAGATTACTGTCGTGCCATGTTTTGTAATATTTTACATATATTTTTTCCCAGTTTCAGAATTAAAGAAACATTTTGAAAGCGTTGTCTCGAGTGATTTAGAAATGAACAGGTATGTTTGCATATGTTGAAATCGTAATCCTTGACAACACTCCCTCTTTCCCTCCTTTCCATACATCCTTCAGTTTTCATCAACTCTCGTAGTTACCTCAGACCGTTTCATGTTGTTATTGTGTAGGGCTGCAAAATTCTGGGAATTTCCCAACATGAGATCTTTGGAAAACCTGGAATTTTGCAAACCTCTCCTGTATAAACAGGAGTCACTGTTGAGTACCTCTTTACTGAGGAATGTGGTTGTTTTTCATGATTATGTTATATTTTGTTGGTGTATTTCCTATGCTCCTATGCTGCCTTGATTGTGCAATTGTTGTGTACTTGTTGAGAAGCAGGGCGCCCTTGCAAAAGAGACTTTAAAAAAATCATAATTAAAAATTAAAAATGATATTATCATATACTGTATATCTATATCCCTCTGTCTGTCTCTGCCTGGTATGAAGCAGGAAGGAAAGGATAGCCAGGCGCCTGGAGGGTATTGAGAGTGAGGCTCCTCTTGCCCTGATACCTAGCTGTGCCGGTCTGGTGGCCAACCGCATGCTGGAGGAGGACCCGCCACGATACACCCGGGCCTCAGACCCCTGTGAGCCAATCATGGGTACGTATATTGACCACACAAGGCAATGCAAGCCCTGTATGAAACATATACTGTAGGCTTGGCCTACTGTACTTAGATTTTTAAGCTCCTCGTAAAGAAAAGGTGAAGCCTCATAATGTATGCTAGTGAGGGGGAATGCATATGACACCTAGACCCTTATTCAGAGCATGGGTTGTTAGGTGCTGATTATTTTGGGATGGAGAAAGATTATATTTGGGAGAGAGGCATGGTAGGTCTGCATGTATGTTTAACTGTGTTTCTGGGTTTCTCCTGGTTCCACAGTGAGACCATGCCATGTTTGAGACATCGTTGTGTTCATATGATTTAGGGTACGTCCCAAATGGCACCCTGTTCCCTATATCAAAAGTGGGGAACTGTAAAGGGAACAGAGTGCCATTTGGGACAAACCCTTACTGTGTGCTTGTCTCCCTCCTCGTTCCACAGTGAGACGTTACAGCAGAGAGCAGGTGGAGGCCCCACAGATGCCGGTGTCCTCCCCAGACAGACAGTCTAGGACCCGGGGCAGACCGGGGGACCATCCTGGACCGGCCGCCCACCCCCATGCAGAGCCTGTCCTATCCCCTTCCGGGGGCCCTGTGGACCCAGCCAGCCTCAGTTCCAAGGCCGAGCGGATCGCCCGCTACAAAGCAGAGCGCCGGCGCCAGCTCTCTGAGCGTTACGGCATCCTCTTGGATCAGGAGATAGACATGGACTACAGTCCTCGCTACTCATGCTCACGTAGAGAGTCTGACGCCTTGGATAGAGTGGCCCCAGCAGTCACAGAGCGTAGGAGAGACAGAGATAGAGAAAGACAGGAGGTGGAGGAAGGAGGAGGAGGGCGGGAGAGTTCCCGCAGAACTCCCTACAGCTCTGGAGTGGGCAGGATCTACATGCAGGCTCACCCTGCTGAGCCTTCTCCTGGCCACGCTCCTGCCTCAGGTCACGGTCCAGCCCATGCAGGCCCTACCCATACTCAAGCCCCTCTGCCCACCCGGGAGAGGGCCGGCACCTTCTCAGAGCGGGAGAGGATGATGAACCTGGAGAACTACCGGCGGGCCCAGGAGAGGACAATGCCAGGGGGCCTCAGAGGAGCCAGTAACAGGCCCCATGATCATGCCCAGGCCCCCTCCATCCAGCAGCTCAGCCCTCCTCTATCCAGGGCCGCCTCCAGAGAATCCTGCAGCGTGGCGGCCATCCCCAGCTCCCCTCGTACGGCCCGCCGGGCCTCCCTGCCCTCCACACGCTACGGCATCTCCCCCGGGGACCTGTTCATCGAGCAGCAGGCTCAGGCCATCCTCAGCAGACAGGGGTGAGTTCAGATCAACTTTGATGTCACACTGCACTCTGTCTCCAATGAGTTTGATCTCTGTGCTCAGGTTGCTTTCAGTATGAAATAGGTGCAGGTGCTGAGTACAAAAAAAATGAATGTAAAGATATTGGCACAGTGATGAATGCTCTCACTGTCTCTGGGGTGGGCGGAGTGGCTTGGGTAAAAAACAGGTTGCTTTCACCATTGACTGACCACTTTAAGGAGTAGTTGCAGTATTTTGTTGCCCTTGTGTTGTTGTTTGGTAACAGTGTTTTTGTGGTGCCAGTGGGGGTTGTATCCGGACTGTGGACTGTTCTGGTTTCATAGAGTAGGTACTCTGCCTGCCTGGGTATCTCATCAGGAGCTGCAGAGGGGCTACAGGGTGGGTTTTTGTGGGGGTAAGGGGGCCATCTATGATGGGGGATTTGTTAACTTGGTTGGGTTTCACAGCTTGCCCTGTAAGGGCAGGCCCATAGAGTTAGAGTGCTCATATTTGCCTCTTAAAACAGGCTTTGTGCCAAGTGTGCCCTCTATCCAACTCTGACAATAATTACACCAGTGCCAGCTGTTATTGGGCAGTTTCTCATTGAAAATAAATGCTTTCTGTGTAAGTGGGCCTTAACTCTCTCGCATGAACATGCCAGAGATTATGGAGAGGAATCGTGAGCTCATGCAGGAAAGCATGCTCACGCGAGAGAGGGAGCCACTTACAAAGACAGGAACCTTGAAACATTTTTCCAATGGTAAACTGCCTGAGTAAGACATCTTCATGTATTCACCATCTTTGGCCAGACCAGAGAGAGCGAGTGGACAGGGTCTAAATTTATTCTTGTAGCATTGATTAATATTGATATTTCCGAAATAGTGCACTGCTTTTGACCAGAGCCCTATGCGTCCTGGTCAAAAGTAGTGCACTATATAGTGAATAGGGTGCAATTTGGGACATAACCACAGTATTATAGTAGTCCTAATGACCCAGCACCATTCTAAGCTATGTCGTCATCTTCACCACATTGGTCCTGTAGCCTGGCAGTGTTGTCTCAGAGCGACTGGTCTCTCCAGACAGACTCAGAAGATGATGCTGCTGGCACTCAGTCTGTCATCAATTGGCCTTCCAGGTACTGTGGTAGGAACATACTGTAGGGCCAGACCTGGGTTCAAATACTTTCCGCATTTGCTTTAGCCTGCAGGTGGGTGTGGTTTGTCATTTAGAGACTTTATTATTGGTTCTATTGCAACAGGCAAGTTCACTCAAGCACATATTTGAAATGATGTCTAATGGTATTTGAACCCAGGTCTGTGTATGTGTGTGTGTGTGTGTGTAGACCCCAAAACATCTACCTAACACATCCTCCCAACAGATAGACAACCTATGTCATTTATATGATAATATCTCCTGTATTATATATTACTATATAATCATAGTAATCATTCCCCTTTGTCATCTCCAAGTTAACTGGTGTTTTCTAGTTCTCCAAGTTAACTGGTGTTTTCTAGTGTGAGGTTTGGATTGCAGTTCTTTAACTCTCCTTCCCAACCCCCTCATTTTTCAAATTAACGTTTGGTCTTCTCATCCATTTGAATGATCCTTAAAACTTCTAAGGATGTTATCTCTCAAATGTCATCAAGCGTCCTCATCAGGGAATCCGATGGAAACCTGAATGCACACAAGTAATAGAAGTGAATGCTTTGGTCACACGTTAGTGATTGGTCAGATATGTAGTATACAGTAGTAGGACAAGCACTTCCAGTCACAGTGTAGGGTGCTAGATGCAACTGACATGTTGATTGTGAGAGAGCGAGAAAGGATGGAGGAAGCTTGCCTTGAAGCGCTAGGCATCTTTCCATGACATGCGTTATCTGAATTAGGCCCACAGAATATCTCTCCCTAATTTCTGAATTACACTTGTAACGTGGTCAGTAGGCAAAAGTAACCTATGCTTCAGAGGGGAGGGGCAAATAAAATAAAATGTTATTTATCACATACACATGGTTAGCAGATGTTAATGCGAGTGTAGCGAACTGCTTGTGCTTCTTCTAGTTCTGACAATGCAGTAATAACCAACGAGTAATCTAACCTAACAATTCCACAACTACTACCATATACACACAAGTGTAAAGGGATAAATAATATGTACATAAAGATATATGAATGAGTGATGGTACAGAACAACATAGGCAAGATGCAGTAGATGGTATAGAGTACAGTGAGGCAAAAAAGTATTTAGTCAGCCACCAATTGTGCAAGTTCTCCCACTTAAAAAGATGAGAGGCCTGTAATTTTCATCATAGGTACACTTCAACTATGACAGACAAAATGAGAAAAAAAATCCAGAAAATCACATTGTAGGATGTTTAATGAATTTATTTGCAAATTATTGTGGAAAATAAGTATTTGGTCAATAACAAAAGTTTATCTCAATACTTTGTTATATACCCTTTGTTGGCAATGACAGAGGTCAAACGTTTTCTGTAAGTCTTCACAAGGCTTTCACACACTGTTGCTGGTATTTTGGCCCATTCCTCCATGCAGATCTCCTCTAGAGCAGTGATGTTTTGGGGCTGATGCTGGGCAAGACGGACTTTCAACTCCCTCCAAAGATTTTGTATGGAGTTGAGATCTGGAGACTGGCTAGGCCACTCCAGGACCTTGAAATGCTTCTTACGAAGCCACTCCTTCGTTTCCCGGGCGGTGTGTTTGGGATCATTGTCATGCTGAAAGACCCAGCCACATTTCATCTTCAATGCCCTTGCTGATGGAAGGAGGTTTTCACTCAAAATCTCACGATACATGGCCCCATTCATTCTTTCCTTTACACGGATCAGTCGTCCTGGTCCCTTTGCAGAAAAACAGACCCAAAGCATGATGTTTCCACCCCCATGCTTCACAGTAGGTATGGTGTTCTTTGGATGCAACTCAGCATTCTTTGTCCTCCAAACACGACGAGTTGAGTTTTTACCAAAAAGTTATATTTTGGTTTCATCTGACCATATGACATTCTCCCAATCTTCCTCTGGATCATCCAAATGCTCTCTAGCAAACTTCAGACAGGCCTGGACATGTACTGGCTTAAGCAGGGGGACACGTCTGGCACTGCAGGATTTGAGTCCCTGGCGGCGTAGTGTGTGACTGATGGTAGGCTTTGTTACTTTGGTCCCAGCTCTCTGCAGGTCATTCACTAGGTCCCCCCGTGTGGTTCTGGGATTTTTGCTCACCGTTCTTGTGATCATTTTGACCCCACGGGGTGAGATCTTGCGTGGAGCCCCAGATCGAGGGAGATTATCAGTGGTCTTGTATGTCTTCCATTTCCTAATAATTGCTCCCACAGTTGATTTCTTCAAACCAAGCTGCTTACCTATTGCAGATTCAGTCTTCCCAGCCTGGTGCAGGTCTACAATTTTGTTTCTGGTGTCCTTTGACAGCTATTTGGTCTTGGCCATAGTGGAGTTTGGCGTGTGACTGTTTGAGGTTGTGGACAGGTTTCTTTTATACTGATAACAAGTTCAAACAGGTGCCATTAATGCGGGTAACGAGTGGAGGACAGAGGAGCCTCTTAAAGAAGAAGTTACAGGTCTGTGAGAGCCAGAAATCTTGCTTGTTTGTAGGTGACCAAATACAGTGCCTTGCGAAAGTATTCGGCCCCCTTGAACTTTGCGACCTTTTGCCACATTTCAGGCTTCAAACATAAAGATATAAAACCATTTTTTTTGTGAAGAATCAACAACAAGTGGGACACAATCATGAAGTGGAAGGACATTTATTGGATATTTCAAACTTTTTTAACAAATCAAAAACTGAAAAATTGGGCGTGCAAAATTATTCAGCCCCCTTAAGCTAATACTTTGTAGCGCCACCTTTTGCTGCGATTACAGCTGTAAGTCGCTTGGGGTATGTCTCTATCAGTTTTGCACATCGAGAGACTGAAATGTTTTCCCATTCCTCCTTGCAAAACAGCTCGAGCTCAGTGAGGTTGGATGGAGAGCATTTGTGAACAGCAGTTTTCAGTTCTTTCCACAGATTCTGGATTGGATGGCTGCATCTCTGATCAGTCTTCTCCTTGTATGAGCTGAAAGTTTAGAGGGACGGCCAGGTCTTGGTAGATTTGCAGTGGTCTGATACTCCGTCCATTTCAATATTATTGCTTGCACAGTGCTCCTTGGGATGTTTAAAGCTTGGGAAATCTTTTTGTATCCAAATCCGGCTTTAAACTTCTTCACAACAGTATCTCGGTGTGTTCCTTGTTCTTCATGATGCTCTGTGCGCTTTTAACGGACCTCTGAGACTATCACAGTGCAGGTGCATTTATACGGAGACTTGATTACACACAGGTGGATTGTATTTATCATCATTAGTCATTTAGGTCAACATTGGATCATTCAGAGATCCTCACTGAACTTCTGGAGAAAGTTTGTTGCACTGAAAGTAAAGGGGCTGAATAATTTTGCACGCCCAATTTTTCAGTTTTTGATTTGTTAAAAAAGTTTGAAATATCCAATAAATGTCGTTCCACTTCATGATTGTGTCCCACTTGTTGTTGATTCTTCACAAAAAAAATACAGTTTTATATCTTTATGTTTGAAGCCTGAAATGTGGAAAAAGGTCGCGAAGTTCAAGGGGGCCGAATACTTTCGCAAGGCACTGTACTTATTTTCCACCATAATTTGCAAATAAATTCATAAAAAATCCTACAATGTGATTTTCTGGAACTTTTTTTTCTCATTTTGTCTGTCATAGTTGAAGTGTACCTATGATGAAAATTACAGGCCTCTCTCATCTTTTTAAGTGGGAGAACTTGCACAATTGGTGGCTGACTAAATACTTTTTTGCCCCACTGTATATGTACTGTATGTGTGTGTATATATATCTTGGTATTAATTTTTTACATTTTAATTTCTATTATTATTATCATTATTGTGTTTTGTGGTGGGGGGTGGGGGGAGGTTGATGGGGATGGTGGAGGTGCTGGGGGTGTCCTATTGAGGGTTGATGGTGGAGGTGCTGGGGGTGTCCTATTGAGGGTTGATGGTGGAGGTGCTGGGGGTGTCCTATTGAGGGTTGATGGTGGAGGTGCTGGGGGTGTCCTATTGAGGGTTGATGGTGGAGGTGCTGGGGATGTCCTATTGAGGGTTGATGGTGGAGGTGCTGGGGGTGTCCTATTGAGGGTTGATGGTGGAGGTGCCTGGGGTGTCCTACTGAGGACAAAGGTACCTATTGGGGAGGGGATTCTTCATGGAGGCACATTCAGTCATAATTTTGTTAAATATATTATTATACATTTATTTATTTATTTCTTATTTTTTTCGATTATTGTAACTGTTTACTGTGATTATGGATATGCACTCACTTTTTCGCCCAGAGTACACATTTTTGATTTATTATTTGTATTATTATTTTATTATTACTACTGTACCTACATTATTAAAAACGAAAAAAGAAAAGTGTAAAGAAAATGTAGGAAAAGCCATAAGAGGGAAAAGCACGATGGGATGGATAGAGAGAACAGTAGAGGGCTCTGAAAACTATTATTGCTTAAATAACCACTTCCTTTTGTGACGAGAGTCTAATACTGCAGAAATTACTAGTGCCCCCCCCCCCCCCCCCCCCCCCCCCGTGATCAAACCGACATGAAAAATGTCATGAAATGTCGCCTAATGTGATCAGAAAGTCGCAGCAATGAAGAATTGAGTGTGTGCTCGTTCACGCGAAGGGGGAAGGGGGAATTCTGTCAGGGGGGAGCT
This sequence comes from Oncorhynchus mykiss, assembly GCF_057628025.1. Taxonomy (NCBI): domain Eukaryota; kingdom Metazoa; phylum Chordata; class Actinopteri; order Salmoniformes; family Salmonidae; genus Oncorhynchus; species Oncorhynchus mykiss. Next base: position 2,757,105 of record NC_143049.1, read on the forward strand.
TTTCGGCACAACGCCGGCCAGCAGCAGAGAAATCCTCTCCACACCTGCAGAGCCACTGGGGATGTTAAACACCATTTTGGCCACTCTTGCCAGGCTGGGCAAGAGTGTTTTTTGTTTTTTTTATTTTCTATAGGTAGGCCTAATGGTTTTTAGGCAAAATAACTCAATCAAAACAGAAAGCTCCTTGAACGTGGGAACATGCCAGACCTATAGGGCCAAAGTCAATTATGGCCTGTTAAATAGGTAATAGAACAAAAATGTAATAAACTTTAAGAGATCATATTTTGATTTATTTATAAATAGTTTGCTACAATGACAGTTATCTACCCAACTCGTTGCTTTCTTTTAGCATGTGCACATAATAAGTAGGTTACACCATCATGCTTTTGGGATACGTGTCTTATCAGATTCCACAATGATTCTTTAGTTGTGGACATTACATCACAACACTCCTTCTCTTGCTCTTGGTCCTCATCTTTGTAAGTCACCTTGATTTTGCACCTGTGTTTTATTAGCTTCTTAAGGAAAATATTTTGCAGACTCCATGACAGTAGCTAAAGCAAGGGGCTATAGCAGCACACAAGTAGACTACAAATGCATGCTGGGCCGGGCGTGCCCTGAGCTAGTGAAGTCAGCACTACTGGAGCGCTACTGGAACGAAATTGGGTGGGCGAGAAGACCAACGCTCCAGCCTTTGGGAATCTTGCTCCAAGCTCTAGTCAAATTGGGCACGCTCTGCTCCTCGCTCCACTCCAGCTCTGCTCCGCTCACAGACTCTGTAGCCCCCACACACACCCACTGGCAAATATTTTCAGCTGGCAGGCAGATGCTGGAATAAGTTTCTGAGTGACAGAGTGAGAGCTTTGCATAAATGCTTTGTTGCGATTTTTGTAGCACCCCCCAAAAAAATGCCTGGAATGTGAAATATCATTATTCACCAGTTCCCATGCTTTTAAAATAACGGTTCTGTTCCGGAACCGTATAGATAGATTACTTTTGTTTTCGGTTCGGGTAATGTACCTCAAATAATTACATTTTCGGTTCTGTTCCCTGAACCCTCAGGGGAATTCTCTGTATGTACTATGTTGTACATATTTATCTATGTACATATATTCAATTCATAATGACAGTGTGACACAGTTCAAGCAGATTCTACCTATGTCTGAAATGGCACCCTATTCCCTATAAAGTGTACTATTTTAGACCAAGACCAAAGGGCTCTGGTCAAAAGTAATGCACTATATTGGGAATAGGGTGCCATAGGGTGCCATTATGTGTGCCCTGAGTTTGATAGGCAGAGGAGTTGGGCTGTATGTGAGTGAGTACTGAGTATTGTAGGTGTTGGGGTGTGAACATTAGTCAGAGGCTCGGTCTAACTCAGCCTTTGTGGCCGTGTCCACTGAGTCAGAAAATGCCAGCTGAGTAAGTATGTCTGCACTCATATAGGTTGCCCACTCACTGAGACACAGTCAAAATTACAGTGAAATTACCTGAAGTCTGAAAACAAACCCTTATTATTCATGTTGACAAGAGTCAGCTGGATATTGGGGAATTGTGAATTGCTGCTTTCGGCATTTCAGCTAATCAGATTGCGCATTTCTCCTAACCCGTTTTCTATGACAAATCATGTTTTATTTAAGATTACAATTAGTGCCTTAACTTTCTGTCTAGACACGTAGGCTACACAGTGGATATCACTAGAGTGACTGTGTAGGGTTGTCTAGGCTTGGCCGGTCTTACGACCGTGAGGAAAGTGTTCGCTAGGCTAGTGGGGTGTATTTTTGGAGCGGAGTTTGTCCCAGATCCTCTGCATGACTAGCCAGCTGAAGGCAGGGCTGTAGTGTGAGAGGTGCTGGGCCCATGGCCAGGCCAGCCTTACTTTGAGGAGTATGGACAGGTGAGTGTGGGTCTACCGAGCACACCCCACTGAGGCCCTGCACCAAGCCAGTAGAAACATGGTCTGGGTTGTGTTCCAAATGGTGTCCTATTCCCTACATACTGTAATGCACACATTTTGACCGGAGCCCTATATGAGCCCTGGTCAAAAGTAGTGGACTATATAGGGAATAGGGTGGCATTTTGGACACACACCTCGGGTGGATTGTAAAGCTTGGCTGTTCCCTTGTATTTATTAGCAAACAATGCTATCTGGTTCATTTCATAGCCTCTCTGTTTGACAGACACAGCAGTTAATTTACAAAGAGGTTCTAGCTATGTTTAACTTTCCAACAGGTATATAAGTGGAAATCACTCCACCAAACATAGGATCTGCAGTGCAGCCTGTGTGGCCTAGCCTGATCCCAGATCTGTTTGTGCTTTTGCCAACTCCATTGCTGTCATTGTCGTTGCCCAACATGAGTGACAAGGACTTGGCATGGTAGCACAAACAGATTGGCACTCAGGTTACGTGTGACCTTGTCTGCCTAGTAACAATAAGTGAAGTGTTAGATCACAATGGAGATGTGCTGTTGTCTCTATGGAGCGTGTTTATACTGTTTAAACTCCTTCCATGCCATGTCAAATGAAGCGTCAGCCCGTCAATTAGGGGTGGCTTAGTGGTGTACAAGGAGATTAGCGTGTGCTGCGTCATAAATGGCACCCTATTGCCTATTTGGTGCATTACTTTTGACCAGAGGCCTGCCATTTGGGACGCAACCTGACATGACCTTTGGCTGCTAAGAGCAAGGGGTCATAGATAAAAATAGTTTAGGCTCGCTCACATTTTGGCATAGAGAAATTTGAGTCAGCTAGAGATGATATAGCAAGGATTAGTCTTGAACCACAACATGGAACATACATTTACATATTAGTTATTTAAGCATACACTTTTGTCCAGAGGGACTTGACATTTATAGTCGACTTGGTGTGCATTTCAATCTGCATCCCAAATGGCACCCTATTCCCGAAATAGTGCACTACTTTTGACCAGGCACTATATTTTGGACACAGTTTTAATGACATATTTCAAATCACTACGTCATCAGTTTGACAAGGGCACTGTGGTACTATATTTGGGTCTCTCATTGATTGTCTTCAATTGGAAAATGAGTGCTATGGTTCGTTAATCGGTTCTTCCCCCTTTAAGAATCAGAGTAAGAGAGAGAGTATCGAAAGACGAGAGCGGCGTCCAAAGGGCCCCTGCAGAGCGGGGTCCAGCTCCAGAGCCCCCAGTGAAGAGACACCGAGATCGTGCTCACACCACCACAGCTCACTACATGCCCCAACGTGGCCACAGCTCTGACCCTGCCACCTACAAAAGGACTGGCCCCTCCTCTCAGCCCTCCCAACCTGCCTTCGCCCACGTCCCATACCCCCACGCCTCAGCACCACGCACACACACATCAGGCCCCGCCATGGGCCACCAGGGTACCCATCAGGGGAGTCACCAGGCGACCCACATGGACCCTCAGCCTTACCTAGCCATGCCGGCCCCTGTGACCACCAAGCTCCCTGGAGCCCCTGTGGTGGAGGTGGATACTCCAAGGAGGAGGGTGAGCACTGACCACATCTACACGACCCAGAGGGAGACCCACAGGGAGGGCAGGCAGGCGCTGAGAGAGGAGGTTCACACCGAGGGGCTGCTGAAGAGCCGGAAGGCCGTGCTGCCCTCAGAGATCCGCCGCAGGGAGAAGAGTGTGGATGACCCCCAGAGAGGGGAGCCCCACCTGGGGCCAGTCAGCCGCCAGGACGACTCCACCACCTCAACCGCCATGGAGTATGAGAGCTATAAGTCTGGAGGGAGGAGAACGAGTCGGGCGGACTCGGAGGAGTGGGAGACTAGGCCCAGGGAGCAGCAGCAGCACTGGTCCAGCCACAGCCAGGACACAAAGGAGACAGGTCCAGTCAGTCGCATGGAGACCTCCCACTCCCTGCCCAGCCAGCAGCAACAGGCTCCTGGGCCTCTCCAGCAGCATCCGCACCCCCAGAGTCAGCAGGACCTCCAAGGTCAACACGGCCTGCAGGACCAGCAGCAGGGTGACTCGGCCGTCTACCTCCAGAAGGGTGCCTACCTCCCTCAGGCCAGACACAGGAGCATGGAGCCAGCCGGGCAGGCTGGGCCCCCCAAGCTCAAAGTCCGCACGCGCTCCATGTCCGACATCGGCGTAAGTCAGCGCTCGGCTGCCTATAGGAGCATGGAGAGGGCAGCCGCCAGCAGAGAGGCTACCATGGCAGCCCACCTGGCCAGGGAGGGAGGGGTGGCAGTGGGGGTACTGCCCAATGGGGAGGTGGGGACCTTGGATACCAGGGTCTCCGTGGCCCAGCTCCGACACTCATATCTGGAGAACGCCAACAGGAAGCCGGAGCTGTAGGTGGAACAGCATGTTTAATCTCTTTAATCAGTTTGCTTTGTCTAACACTAATATAGACTCTCATCCTAACATGAGGCTTGAGATGTTTCTGCTTGTGTGTTTTTTGAGTGCAGTATATTGAATAATCAAACGTGATATCAAGAGATCTTCCAAGCAAGTATGGGGGGATAACTTATTATTTGTTTAGCCAGCTGCTTGGACATATTCTGTTATTGTCAGCCTGTTGGGCCAACTTGATGGGGTTTGTTGCTGCATGTTGTGCTGTGTGTGGGTTCGGACACAATTGGGCTGGTGACAAAATCCCTCATTTTGGGGACAGTTAATTTTTGCGGTGTGATCGTCTTGTGCGTGACTTCACCTCTAACCTGGATGTCTGGATTGCTGTGGAAGAAAACTGACCTTGCCGTTCGTTCTCTCACTATTATCCTCATTTTCTGTTGCCTTCGTCGCTCTCTCCATCCCAACACGTGACCCTACAAAGGGAGCCAACTAAAGTAGAGCTTACTGCCATGGAAGTAGATCCGGCTGCTGGGAGCGCTGATCGGGAGCGTGGCACAGCACGGAGGCCGCGGCGCTACATCACCCCTGGAGACATCCGCAAGTCCTCTGAGAGATTTAGGACGCAGCCCATAACCACTGCAGAGCGGCTAGAGTCTGATAGGTGAGAGGTTTAGGATGCAGCCCATAACCTCTGCAGAGCGACTAGAGTCTGATAGGTGAGAGGTTTAGGATGCAGCCCATAACCACTGCAGAGCGGCTAGAGTCTGATATCTGAGAGGTTTAGGACTCTGCCCATAACCTTTGAAGAGCGGCTGGAGTCTGATAGGTGAGAGGTTTAGGACTCTGCCCATAACCTCTGCAGAGCGGCTAGAGTCTGATATCTGAGAGGTTTAGGACTCTGCCCATAACCTCTGAAGAGCGGCTGGAGTCTGATAGGTGAGAGGTTTAGGACGCAGCCCATAACCACTGCAGAGCGGCTAGAGTCTGATATCTGAGAGGTTTAGGACTCTGCCCATAACCTCTGCCGAGCGGCTGGAGTCTGATAGGTGAGAGGTTTAGGACTCTGCCCATAACCTCTGCAGAGCGGCTAGAGTCTGATATCTGAGAGGTTTAGGACTCTGCCCATAACCTCTGCAGAGCGACTAGAGTCTGATAGGTGAGAGGTTTAGGACGCAGCCCATAACCTCTGCAGAGCGGCTAGAGTCTGATATCTGAGAGGTTTAGGACTCTGCCCATAACCTCTGCCGAGCGGCTGGAGTCTGATAGGTGAGAGGTTTAGGACTCTGCCCATAACCTCTGCAGAGCGGCTGGAGTCTGATAGGTGAGAAGTTTAGGACAGTCCGTAACCTCTGCAGAGTCTGATAGGTATTGAAGGCCCTGAGGGACAGGTCTCTCAGAAAAGGTACACAGAATACATTTGCTAAGATCACCAGTGGGTGCACTGTGGACATTGGCTTTTCTTTCTTCCCCTGGAGTTTGTGGGATACATGGTGCAGACCATGGGGATTTTATGCTCTCAATAAATGTGTCTCTTGTGCCGTATAGCAAAAGACCATTCTTGAGTCTATTTGGATCAATGTCTTGTTTGTTTTCTCCCTCAGGTCTCGTCTGAGTCCAACCGAGCTACAGAACCCAGAAGGCAAGTATCAGTGGAGATGATTTGCTTTATTTAGTTACCAACACCACTCTTAGTTGAATAACTATTCATTAGCCATAATGCTCACCATCTGACAACACAATGGATGGATGTGTCTGAGTGATTTGTTGAGGTTAACAAAGATTAGAATGGTGTTGAACAAAGAATAAACCTCCTCTAGATTCATTTACTGTGTCTGGCAGGGTGATTTTAGGTTACATGTGTTTGAGGTCAAGGAAATACATTCACACCAGGGTTGGGGTCAATTTGTAAATTCTGAAATGAATAAAATTCAACCCATGAATTGCACTCCTCAGTGGGTTTACCTTAGTATTGTGGATGTGTTGTGGACTGACAATTGTTCGCCCTTCCCTTTTTCAGCTGACGAAGAGAAGCTTGATGAGAGAGCTAAGATGAGTGTGGCTGCTAAGAGGTCACTATTTAGGGTACAGTATCTGCCTTGTGTGTAGTTGTTTACATTGAGGGCCGGTTTCCCACATATTAAGCCTAGTCCTGAACTAAAAAGATTTCAATTGACATTCTCCATTGAGCATGCTTTCAGTTCAGACTTAATCTGTGTCGGGAACCGTCGCAAATAGTATATTCCCATGGTTTGATGCATGTTGTTGATGAGCAGAGATTTACTATAAGCATGTGTCTCTTCGTTCCACTCCACAGGAGCTGGAGAAGACCACAGATAGCGTCCCCAAACCGCGGTCCCGTAACCCTGCCGTGGAGAGGCGCCTGAGACGAGTCCAGGACCGTGCGCGCACACAGCCTATCACCAATGAGGAAGTGGACATCGCTCACACGTACGTCTGACACTCTCTGATCATTACTAAGTGCTGCCTTGCCGTCATTTAGTTTACAATGGAAGGGTAAAAAAATGACAACTCTTGGCCAAAGCAAAGATATTCTTTCCAATCTCTCTTCTTGTGATGTTCTTGTTTGACTCTTTTCCCCTGTCTACTTCTTTTTTTTTCTCTGATTCTCTTGTCTGCTGCTTTGTGACTTCTCTCGCTTTTATCTCTCTTTCTCTCTCTCTCTCGCTATCTCTCTCTCTATCTCTCTGTGACTCCTTTCCCTATGTGACTGTCCCTGTCTATGTGGGACACCTTTCTGCACGTATAAAGTGTCTCTGCTCTGTCCTCACAATCGGTGACGGTCCACACCACAGTAGCACGTATCCCCAGCCCCACTGTAGTCAGCACCACCATGACCAGTTACAGGTGTGTGTGTGTGTGTGTGTGTGCTTGACATGGGATTACCATGGGTTTACCTAATTGATATACAATTAAACCTTGCATGCCTCCTCTCTTCTCTTACTCCATGCAAGACTGATGTTTTTCATCTTCCATTTAGCTTTGCATTTTCTTGAGTGGCAATGCATGGATATAAGTTATTATTGATTCATTCATAGTGTTTCAAAAAATTGCAGTACATTTCTAAAATCCTAGTTGATTCCGGATGTCCTTCTTATTCCGTGATTCAAAGAATCTTCCAACTGGGATTCCTGGAAAACATGGGAATCTGGGGATATTTACCATCATTTTGAAACTTCATTAATTCTTCTGATAGTTAACCCACTGTTCCTAGGCCGTCATTGAAAATAAGAATTTGTTCTTAACTGACTTGCCTAGTTAAATAAAGGTAAAATAAAGAAAATCTGTAGTTGTTGTCTAGAGCTACAGGTGGAATGTACTAGGCAAGCAGACATCTGCTCTACAGTGCCCTCTGCTGTTTATAGTGTTCATAGTGCCCACTCACATGCTGCTTGCTTGTTTTCTTGGAATAGCTGTGTGAAGTTGAACCTTATAGGGGGAATAAACTTGTTTTAACACAATAGATTCTTTAGTACATTTCAACTCCGCAAGCATTAGGGGAGAGTGGGGTAAGTTGAGCCCTTTTTTACATTCAGCATCACTACATCCAGGGAAATATAGTTTTCTTTCTAACAAAGAACTCTACATATATTTCAGGATTTTGTGTATCCCTGAAAATAATCAGAATTCATGTAAACATAACCATTTTTATTTTAAAATAAGTTATCTCTTGGCACAACTTACCCCTAGTATGTGCAGGGTATGTTGAGCCACCTTGGGGTAAGTGGGTGATGGTGCTGGTTAGGTCAAAGTTTTCATGGAAGGGGGGTTTGGTATATTGTATATCTTAAATAATATGTATGCTATATTCAGATATAGATTTGTCTGTTAAATATTACTTACCCTTCCATTTATTGACCAGTTGTCTGGGACATGGATGCTGTTTCCGAAGTGACAATTTGTAGGCACGTTCTCTGCATTTGAGGTCCATGCAACTGGTCCGCAAAATTCTTGATTAGCAAGCTCGGAATCCGTGTCATCAGATAAGACCTTGTATGCCTCTGATACTCTATCAAAGCCTCTCATTCGTACAGGTACATGTTTGTGTTCTTTTTTTTTGTCATTGTAACTCTTCAGTATCATTCAGTCTATTTTTTTTAATCCACAACTTCCTTGGCTGCTTTCTCATGAACCTCAAGGGGAGCTAGACCTCTGCCTGTTTTACATTTGTATACACGGGGCATGATGATGTCTGCTCTGTAACAATACAAACGGCTATCTTGAGTTCATAACCATGACACACGGCAAATTACTATGCGTACTGGTCCCGATTCAGACGTTTTGATTTAAGCACTAGTTGGTATTCAGACTTAGGAAATCTATAATTTTTTTACGTTTTGATTTAAGCACTAGTTGGTATTCAGACTTAGGAAATCTATAATTTTTTTACACGTTTTGATTTAAGCACTAGTTGGTATTCAGACTTAGGAAATCTATAATTTTTTTACACGTTTTGATTTAAGCACTAGTTGGTATTCAGACTTAGGAAATCTATAATTTTTTTACACGTTTTGATTTAAGCACTAGTTGGTATTCAGACTTAGCGTATGCAGGTGCGTAATGGGTTTTGCAGGAGTGGCTCCCTTGCGCACACTAAATAAATACAATTAAACTACTGAAAACCCTCCCACTTGCTAGCCAACCGATTTTCTTGTGGAGTTTTTATTCAATAGGGTTTTCAGTACATTTATGTAAAGCCTTCCCTTTAAATATGGTGTACCATTAATTTAAAAACAAATCTCGACAGTCTCAGTAGAATATACTGTTTATCGAGAGACATGTTCAGAATAGGGATCAATGAAAGAAAGCCATCTAAATACCTGCATATTCGTCTCCTTTTCAGCACCAATTGGTAGATAAAAAAATATTCTGATCTTTATTTAGGGTATGGGAAGTGTATGGGAAGTATTTATGAACCATACATAAACAGAGTTGGACAGCCTTTGCACACTCATGTATCCTGAAAGTTGCCATATTAAAATGGTTCAATCCATGACATGTTGGAAGGTGAGAAGTGAACAATAGGGTTTGAGCAATAGTCCTATAAGTCTACCCTAATCTTCACTAATCACAGAACTGTGATGACAAAAGGTCCTGTTTGTCGTGAAACGTGCGCCAGGCGCCAGGTTTAACCTGCTAGGTATGATCTGCGTTCCATAATGATTCAAATAAGCTACACGTCCCAAGTTATTGCACAACTTGTAATACTTTATCCTAATCTGATCCACTATTTGTAGCGACCATCAGAACCAACCACACAGATGTGACAGTGGAAAGAAAGGTCAACTAACGATGTAATGGTATGATGCGAAATGTAGGCTACAAATTGAAGGAAACTAACAGTCATATCACCCAAGTGACAGTTATGTATGTGGCTACCAATAGTGGCTAGTATTCATATGAGAGAAATGGTTCAAAATAACTGAAAAGTTCGGGCAGACTTGAAAAGAGGCCAAAATACCTGTCAAGTTGACATGCTTTTCCGTTTGCTGAAATATGACTGCTTTCACAATTACATCCAGCGATCATAAGGTAAACTAGGTCTAAAACATTTGTCGTTTATATTTACAATCCATTTATCCAAACGGATTAGCTCTTATCAATTTATAAATTACAATGCATGGAGATCATTCTATCGGAAAAATGAATTCAAATTACATTTAAATTTTTTTATCTAAATAAATACTTTTTCCATGTGGTTTCTTCCTTCACAGACTCCTTCACATGTTGTCACTAATTAACATGGTCACAAAGTCATAAACCCTGCCTGCTTCTACAATTTGTCCTCTTAAAATCAAATTTTAACCCTAACCCACACATTAACCATAACCTTAACCACACTGCTAACCTTATGCTTAATGCTAGCTTTAAATTACGACCGAAAAGCACATTATTGTTTTCATGACTTTTTACAATAGCCAATTTTGACTTTGTGTTTGGGCTATCTAGTGGAAACAATGAAATGATGACCTCTTCCTAAATATTTGGTCACATGATTTGTTTTGTGTATGGTTTCCTAGAAAGAAAGGGTGGCTCAACGTACCCCACTCTCCCCTACTGCTTTCAGTGTTGTTTGTACTCTTTAAGGGATAGTTCACCTAAATTACAAAATGGCATATTGGTATTCCTTGTAAACAGTCCGTGGACGAGATAAGACAGCAATCCATGCTGTCTTTGGTTTTGGTTATATTTTTGGTTTTGTTTACCTAGCCATGTCATTTTGTAATGCGGGTGAGAACTATCCCTTTAAGTTCCTATGTTGAAATGTGTCACACGTCTTCTAAAGCTATGACGAGGGAGATGAGGGAGAAAAGGTCAAAGGTAAAGCCAGTTAAAGCTCAGTGTGTCAGGTTCACGTGTCGGGCGAGCGCGTAGCACCCGGTTTGTTTACCGACTGAGGTTAAACTTAACATGCTGAGAGAACCAACCGTCCATATCCTCTAGTACAGATGGCCGACTGCATGAGCACCATGATTATCTCAGTGCAGGCCTCACACATCTACTTATAACTCCTGTTGCCACCCAATGGCTACATCTTGATTCTCCACCCTTCTCCAAAGTATGCACTTGCCAATGCTTACTACCCTTATCCACCATCCTGAGTGCTCCACTCTCCAATGCTTTTAAATCCATGACAGGGAGTGTACAATTGCACTCTTTCAGAGAAGGGTGGAGAATCGGGCTGCAGCGTTTCGGTATCATGTTCTGATCAGGAATATCAATGACTGAACTTGATGCTATTCACAGGATACTGTACATGCTTTATGAAGATGAGTGTTAGTTTGATCATAAGTATCACCAGGGCTTAAGCATTATTGTGTTCATGTAGTTGAGCTCAGTGCAAGCTTCTGATTCGTCTGACTATTAACAATGTAGTATTGCCACTTCACAGAATGTGTTTTGATTACCTAATTGATCATCTAGCATGTTGACATGCTCTTGCTAGATACTGTCCGTCAATTGTACAGTATGGTACATTATAATACAGTGTCATATATGGCCCTACAGCTGTTAACTCATAGCAGCACAATCTGCACTCATCCCCTGTGTGTGTGTGTGTGTGTGTCTGTGTGTGTGTCTGTGTGTGTGTGTCTGTGTGTGTGTGTCTGTGTGTGTGTCTGTGTGTGCTTCCTCCTCCCAGCCTGCAGGAGGCATCGCAGCATGGCTCTATGGTGCGGAGCATTGGAGAGCAGGACGGGGAGAAAGAAAGGGAGAGGGAGGCCCAGCCCAAAGGAGATGGAGCAGGGCCTGGGCCTGACGAAATAATGGAGGACCTGGGTCCAGATGAGCCCGACCTTTCAACTCTCAGGTAAAAAGAGAGAATGTGCTCAACTCTTATCCTCTTATGTAAACACATTAAAGGGTGTTTGGAAGCAAAAATAGATCACATTGAAAAAAATAGCAAAAAGCCAGCATTCACTTCATAAGTTGTAATTGAAGCTTGGTTTTAATTCTCTTTGAACTCATGGCAACATGTCTTAAATTGTACAACTTGATTTGAGATGGGTCCACACCCTGAAAGAAGTCTATGGGCCAGGAGTAACTGTAATCCATGTTTCTTTAAATAGCCACTAAAAACTTCAGCTAACTTGACTTACCGCTAGCTAACATTCAATGGAAGTGATGGGGACATAGACCCTAGTGACAGACCACACACTGACATCCAGTATGTTACCTTTCCCCTCACAGCCTTGCAGAGAAGATGGCCCTGTTCAACCAGCTGTCCAAGCAGCCCTCAAAGCCTGCTGCAGAGGGGGCTGGGGCCTCCAGGGGCGACACCCGTCAGCGCAGAGCCAACAGCCGCTTCCAGACCCAGCCTATTACCCAGGGAGAGGTGGATCAGGTATAGAGTCCTGCCCCTCTCTCAACCCAGATAGACAATGGACATGTTTCACTTATCCACCCTTGTCCAGAAGTGTGCACATGGATTTTAAAGCATAGGGATGATTTAAGCAGTGGCTGGAGGGAGGTTCCGCCATTGTTAAATCCATGTGAGATAGTGTGCAAGTGCACACCTAGGGATAACGGTGGAGGATCGAGACCACAACATGTTGGGCTTCCTTTCTCTTGCTTTTCAAAACTGTAGCCTCTAAGTGTCAAGCCTTACACCGAGGGCCAGTTTCCCTGACCCAAATTAAGCCTCGTCCTGGACTAAAACACCACCAATGGAGATTCTCCATATTTTTGGAAACTAGTTTCTCTTTGCCCTGATACAACTACAGGTTGATCATTCCGTGTAAACACTAAAGAACTTACACAATCACGCCCTTAGTAAGTGATCCAAGTCTCAAGAAAATATTCAAGAAAAGCAGCCTAATATTGAACTGAAACATTCATGTGAACTAGTATAAAACAATCCTCTAAGTGAAGTAATGCTGTGCCCGTACAGGAGATAGATCCTATGGTTACCTCTCTTCCTCCTCCACCTCCTCCTCCGTTGACTAAGAGAGAACAAGTAGGAGCCTGCCTAGCAACCTGCCTAAACATTGCCGCTGACTGGTAGTGCCCTGCTCATAGTATCCTAAAAGCTTGTGTGCGTTCGTTTGGCGAGCCTTGATGCCCATTAACAGTATGGCTTGGTGTTTACGGCTAGGTTAATGAAGATGTTGAAATGCTCAGCCCTCACAGAGTCCACGTTTTTCATTCAGGCATTCACTTTGAAGATGTGACGTAACCACACAGTGCGTCATTCATATAGTCATTTAAGGACTACAGTAGCCGTGACATTATGCTGCTACGTTGTGCTTGCTTACAGAAGACTTTGGCATGGAAGCACCGTAGTGTTTAGTGACTACAACGATATTCTGCCACAAGATGCTTTAGTATCGTGTTAGCAAGAGAGTTCTGCTCTTCTAAAATGCTTATCCAGTGGCTGAATAAGTATGCATGAACACTTCAGTAATACTATTTCTAGGAATGTATTCGACTCCGATGCATGCAAGGTTGGTTCTTGTGCAAATGCTGTCTTGTCTTGAAAATCGAGTGTACAGTGAAGGTGAATACATTCAGATTTGGATGGAATGTTATCGGTTTAATTAATGTTGATTAGGTCGATGGAGGGCGTCACATTTCGACCCATCGTCAAAGATGGTAGGGAAGTTGTGTTCATGCATGCGGCTTGGTTCTAAGGTTGCACTGAAGGTGAAGGTCATTTTAAGAATGGGAAAGGGTAAGTGCTCACTTTCAGGTGAACATCACAGAAGAGAATCACTCCTAAAAAGCAGGATGAATTATAATGCATAACATTTTAATGCTATGATTATGCACTACTAAAGAAAATGACCTATTACAGTGGTTTCCATTGGTCATTTATTATGAATGGGGTAAATGGGATATGGTCAGGGGCAATGACTTGTGAATTGTGATATTATTTGTATGACAGGTATATGTTGTCATACTTGAGTAAAAGTAAAGATACCTTGATGGAAAAATCACTCAAGTAAAAGTAAAAATCACTCAGTAAAATTCTACTTGAGTAAAAGTATTTGGTTTAAAATATACCTAAGTATCAAAAGTAAAAGTATACATTATTTCAAATTCCTTATATCAAGCAAACCAGATACCCCAAAAAACTACTTAAGTAGTACTTTAAATGATTTTTACTTAAGTACTTTACACCACTGCCTTGTCTAAGGCATGTTTTGTTTAGATTTGGCGATAGTGTTTTTGTATGACCAAATGTGAAGAGCTACTTGATCGGTTTCATCACTTACTGTATCTGTTCTGACTGCATATTGTCCTTTCCCCATCCCTTTATCCCTCCGTCCCTTTATCCCTCCATCCCTTTATCCCTCCATCCCTTTATCCCTCCATCCCTTTATCCCTCCATCCCTTTATCCCTCCATCCCTTTATCCCTCCATCCCTTTATCCCTCCATCCCTTTATCCCTCCATCCCTTTATCCCTCCATCCCTCCATCCCTTTATCCCTCCATCCCTTTATCCCTCCATCCCTCCATCCCTTTATCCCTCCATCCCTTTATCCCTCCATCCCTTTATCCCTCCATCCCTTTATCTCTCCATCCCTTTATCCCTCCATCCCTTTATCCCTCCATCCCTCCATCCCTTTATCTCTCCATCCCTTTATCCCTCCATCCCTTTATCCCTCCATCCCTCCATCCCTTTATCCCTCCATCCCTTTATCCCTCCATCCCTCCATCCCTTTATCCCTTTATCCCTCCATCCCTTTATCCCTCCATCCCTTTATCCCTCATCCCTTTATCCCCATCCCTTTATCCCCATCCCTTTATCCCCATCCCTTTATCCCTCCATCCCTTTATCCCTCCATCCCTCCACCCCTTTATCCCTCCATCCCTTTATCCCTCCATCCCTTTATCCCTCCATCCCTTTATCCCTCCATCCCTTTATCCCTCCATCCCTTTATCCCCATCCCTTTATCCCTCCATCCCTTTATCCCTCCATCCCTTTATCCCTCCATCCCTTTATCCCTCCATCCCTTTATCCCTCCATCCCTTTATCCCTCCATCCCTTTATCTCTCCATCCCTTTATCCCTCCATCCCTTTATCCCTCCATCCCTCCATCCCTTTATCCCTCCATCCCTTTATCCCTCCGTCCCTTTATCCCTCCATCCCTTTATCCCTCCATCCCTTTATCCCTCCATCCCTTTATCCCTCCATCCCTTTATCCCTCCATCCCTTTATCCCTCCATCCCTTTATCCCTCCATCCCTTTATCTCTCCATCCCTTTATCCCTCCATCCCTTTATCCCTCCATCCCTCCATCCCTTTATCCCTCCATCCCTTTATCCCTCCATCCCTCCATCCCTTTATCCCTCCATCCCTTTATCCCTCCATCCCTTTATCCCTCCATCCCTTTATCTCTCCATCCCTTTATCCCTCCATCCCTCCATCCCTCCATCCCTTTATCTCTCCATCCCTTTATCCCTCCATCCCTTTATCCCTCCATCCCTTTATCCCTCCATCCCTTTATCCCTCCATCCCTCCATCCCTTTATCCCTCCATCCCTTTATCCCTCCATCCCTTTATCCCTCATCCCTTTATCCCCATCCCTTTATCCCCATCCCTTTATCCCCATCCCTTTATCCCTCCATCCCTTTATCCCTCCATCCCTCCACCCCTTTATCCCTCCATCCCTTTATCCCTCCATCCCTTTATCCCTCCATCCCTTTATCCCTCCATCCCTTTATCCCTCCATCCCTTTATCCCCATCCCTTTATCCCTCTATCCCTCCATCCCTTTATCCCCCATCCCTTTATCCCCATCCCTTTATCCCCATCCCTTTATCCCTCCATCCCTTTATCCCTCCATCCCTTTATCCCTCCATCTCTTTATCCCTCCATCTCTTTATCCCTCCATCCCTTTATCCCTCCATCCCTTTATCCCCCATCCCTTTATCCCTCCATCCCTTTATCCCTCCATCCCTTTATCCCTCCATCCCTTTATCCCTCCATCCCTTTATCCCCCATTCCTTTATCCCCCCATCCCTTTATCCCTCCATCCCTTTATCCCCCATCCCTTTATCCCTCCATCCCTTTATCCCCCATCCCTTTATCCCTCCATCCCTTTATCCCTCCATCCCTTTATCCCTCCATCCCTTTATCCCTCCATCCCTTTATCCCCATCCCTTTATCCCTCCATCCCTTTATCCCTCCATCCCTTTATCTCCATCCCTTTATCCCCATCCCTTTATCCCTCCATCCCTTTATCCCCATTCCTTTATCCCGATCCCTTTATCCCTCCATCCCTTTATCCCCCATCCCTTTATCCCCCATCTCTTTATCCCCCATCCCTTTATCCCTCCATCCCTTTATCCCTCCATCCCTTTATCCCCATCCCTTTATCCCCATCCCTTTATCCCCCCATCCCTTTATCCCTCCATCCCTTTATCCCTCCATCCCTTTATCCCTCCATCCCTTTATCCCTCCATCCCTTTATCCCTCCATCCCTTTATCCCTCCATCCCTTTATCCCTCCATCCCTTTATCCCCATCCCTTTATCCCTCCATCCCTTTATCCCTCCATCCCTTTATCCCCCATCTCTTTATCCCCCATCCCTTTATCCCCCCATCCCTTTATCCCTCCATCCCTTTATCCCTCCATCCCTTTATCCCTCCATCCCTTTATCCCTCCACCCCTTTATCCCTCCATCCCTTTATCCCCCCATCCCTTTATCCCTCCACCCCTTTATCCCTCCATCCCTTTATCCCTCCACCCCTTTATCCCTCCACCCCTTTATCCCTCCATCCCTTTATCCCTCCATCCCTTTATCCCTCCATCCCTTTATCCCCATCCCTTTATCCCCATCCCTTTATCCCCCATCCCTTTATCCCCATCCCTTTATCCCCATCCCTTTATCCCCATCCCTTTATCCCCATCCCTTTATCCCCCATCCCTTTATCCCCATCCCTTTATCCCCCATCCCTTTATCCCCCATCCCTTTATCCCCCATCCCTTTATCCCCCATCCCTTTATCCCCCATCCCTTTATCCCCCATCCCTTTATCCCCATCCCTTTATCCCTCCATCCCTTTATCCCTCCATCCCTTTATCCCTCCATCCCTTTATCCCCATCCCTTTATCCCCATCCCTTTATCCCTCCATCCCTTTATCCCCATCCCTTTATCTCTCCATCCCTTTATCCCCATCCCTTTATCCCTCCATCCCTTTATCCCCATCCCTTTATCCCTCCATCCCTTTATCCCTCCATCCCTTTATCCCCATCCCTTTATCCCCATCCCTTTATCCCCATCCCTTTATCCCCCATCCCTTTATCCCTCCATCCCTTTATCCCCCATCCCTTTATCCCTCCATCCCTTTATCCCTCCATCCCTTTATCCCCCATCCCTTTATCCCCCATCCCTTTATCCCTCCATCCCTTTATCCCTCCATCCCTTTATCCCCCATCCCTTTATCCCCCATCCCTTTATTCCCATCCCTTTTTCCCCATCCCTTTATCCCTCCATCCCTTTATCCCCATCCCTTTATCCCTCCATCCCTTTATCCCTCCATCCCTTTATCCCCATCCCTTTATCCCTCCATCCCTTTATCCCTCCATCCCTTTATCCCCCATCCCTTTATCCCTCCATCCCTTTATCCCCCATCCCTTTATCCCCCATCCCTTTATCCCTCCATCCCTTTATCCCTCCATCCCTTTATCCCTCCATCCCTTTATCCCCCATCCCTTTATCCCCCATCCCTTTTTCCCTCCATCCCTTTATCCCTCCATCCCTTTATCCCCCATCCCTTTATCCCCCATCCCTTTATCCCCCATCCCTTTATCCCCATCCCTTTATCCCTCCATCCCTTTATCCCTCCATCCCTTTATCCCCATCCCTTTATCCCTCCATCCCTTTATCCCTCCATCCCTTTATCCCCATCACTTTATCCCCATCCCTTTATCCCCATCCCTTTATCCCTCCATCCCTTTATCCCTCCATCCCTTTATCCCTCCATCCCTTTATCCCTCCATCCCTTTATCCCCATCCCTTTATCCCTCCATCCCTTTATCCCGTCGTGTCCCCCGCCATTCATCCGTCCATTCATTCATTTATTCATCCCTCCCTCCATCCCTCCTCTCACTTCCTGCAGCTGCAGAATGGAGGAGGAGGGGTCAAGCTGGAGCCGCTGTCTGCCTCTTTGGTCCGCTCCGTGGCAGCCGTCACCTCCCAGGTCTCGGTCGCCACGGTAACCACGGCGACTTCCAGCAGCAGCAACGTCCACCTTGGAAAATCTACGGCCGTTCCCTACAACCCCACCACCACCACCACCACCCAGGAAAGGGGAGGGGTGAGGTGTGTGTTTCCTTATGTGTCAAATAATTCAGCCTTCACACTGGTATTGAAACCATGAATTGTCTGTCTGTCTGTGTGTGTCGTCTGTCTGTGTGTTTCTTTCTCTCGCTCTGTGTCTCCCCCCCCCCCCCCCCCCCCTCTCAGGTACTTCAGCCTGACCAAGGGCGGTGACTCCTCCGGTTTCCCTGAACCAGATCTGTACTCCCCTGGCCCTCCCCTTTCAGAGCAGCAACCGCAGCAGCAGGCTCACAGTAGAGGAGTCGGAGAGAGAGGAGGAGACAGTGGCGGAGCTCCTGGAGCCAGTCGCTCCTTCACTGGCCACAGAGAGAGAGAGGAGGAGGAGGATGTGTGGGAAGGAGGGGCCAGCAGAGAGGAGAGGGAGAGCTGTGCTAGTAGTGGTGCTGGAGGCAGCAGCAGTAAGAGAAGGCTCCACTCCCCCGACAGGGACAGCAGACAGCAGCACTATCAGCCCCCAGCCCCAGAGCCCCAGCCACGGCACACCAACAGTAGCCAGCGGGAGTCCATCGAGCTTCCCTCTTTGAGGCACGGGAGGGGTGAATTGCTGGTGGAGCCCAGGCAGCACAGAGACAGAGATAAATACGGCAGTAGCAGCAGCATCACCCGGGAGAGGGAAGAGCACGGGAGCAACCTGGGAGAGACACACAGCTCAGAGAGACACACAGAGCTGCAGCACACAGCAGACAGAGAGAACACACGGAGCAGCAGGAGCAGGGAACTCCTCTCAGGTAGGAAACACAGACCATTGTATACCTCCCAAAAGGCACCCTATTCCCTACGTAGCACACTACTTTGACCAATGCTGAACAAACATGCATGTAGATTAGAGGAATATTTATATGCATTCATTATACGGACGGTTGATGCACTCAAGACGTTTTTTTCAATTCAGAAGAGTGCACTATATAGGGAATATGGCACCATTTGGGATGAGGACAAGGGAAATATCTTATTGTCTCCTGGATTATGCAGCATGTTAATTGCATGACTCTTTCCATTGGCTACACACTGCCTCCGTCTGCGGTTTGATTTGTCTTAACACCTAATGCTCATCACATCACAGACACTATCTGACAGACAGGAAGATTAGAGACACGGCTTCAGCTGAATCTAATTAGCATATTTGTACATACATTTGTCCCCGCGGCTCCCTTTGTCTGCAAATATAGGACCACTCTTACTGACAAGGTTGTCTGTAATTGTGATTCCAAATGGAAATCAAGTATGATTGAGGTGTGGATATGTTTTTGTGGATGTCAATGGATGGATGTCAGTGTTGCAGGCTTTGGTTTACGCATTGGCATTGTGCTCCGCCGTGCCGGTAGGGCAGATAGACAGTGCAGATAGACAGCGTAACACAGCTGGCCCATCCGTCTGTGTGTCTGGATGACCGTCAGCAAACATTGTGTCCAGAGGATGCGGGGTCGTCTTTTCTTCAAGCATGCGAGAGAGAGAGAACACTCGTAGAGAACAATGGAAAGGAACCCTAAAAGGAACGGAGAACAATTGTCCGTGCATGAATGAGCACGGACATTCGAGACGAAGGCTGAGCATCAGAGACCGTGTGAACTGAACACCGATCATGACGATTGTATGCAGGATCTTGGCAGTCGCGAATGTGTGTCTGTACGCGGTGTGCGCACGTGCGTATGCGTGCATGTGTGCTATGAAGGGCTGCCATTGGGGTCTGCTTCTCCCCCTGTGTGAGTATTGATTACACTGTGGATTTATTACAATGTAATTTCTGTGTGCGTGTATGTGGCTGTCTATATGTCTACAGACACCGAGCACACCAGTGTGTCATTGAGAACTGTGACAACAGCGGCAGAGGCCAGGAGTGTCTCTCACACCTCCAGTAACCAGCGGAAACAGCAGCAGATCCAGTCTTTCACCCAGTCACCCCCACAAACTGAGCCCCAGCCATACTCCAAACCTCACCAGCACTTCACCCAGGAACCTCCAGCCCAATCCCAGCCCAAGCCCCAGGAAAGGGAGAGGAGCTTCACCCAGCCACTACCCAAGCCTTACTCTCAGCTAATCCCTCACACTCAACCCAGACCCCTGTCCTTATCCCAGCCTCCTCCTCCCCAGACCGCCCCCCAGACTCTGCCCAAGCCCACGTCCTTCCCTCAGCCGCTGGTCAAGTCTCAGTCCCTGCCTCTGGACCACAGTGACCACATCACAGGACACAGTGTTTCCGACCTCCACTCCCCCAGCGAAACAGAACTCTCAGAGATGTCCTCCAAACAGATGTCCATCAAAGAAAGGTTAGTCTGTGCCTGGGTTTCTGTGATTGGGTAACAATTCCAACTGTAGTTCAAATGGGGGTGGTTACATGGCAGGATGTTGTACTGTACGTACGTTTCCAGAAATACTGGTTGGAGGATTCCAAATGTCCTGCTTATTCCCTTCTGATGCTAGGAATCTTCCAACCATAATTTCTATACTTATGGGAAAGTTAATGGAATTTTGTAATTGTCTGAATGGGCTCTCTGTTGTGAAAGATGCAGGTATTATTCAGGCGACATAGCGCCTTGCCAAAGATTTCAACTTTTTTCGCCTTGTTGTCTGTGTAAAAAAACGTGACGATGTAAAGAATATGAGACAGAATGAGGCGGTGGTGAAGCCCCTGCTTGCGTCCCAAATGGTAGTCTATTCCCTTCGTAGTGCACTAGTTTCATAAGGCTCTGGTGAAAAGTAGGGCACCATATAGGGAATAGGCAGCCATTTGGGGCACCCTCAGAGTCCCCCTGTGTCCTTGTGGGATCTAAGTTTCTGCCTCTCTTTGAGGTGAAAGTGATTTATTTCTGGCCACGGTGCATTTTCCCTCTTTGTTCCTGGAGAGAGGAGAGGTAGGAGACAGAGATCAGGCTGCAGTCTGTAGACATCCTTAGGTTGTCTCCCAGTGTCCCAAATGGCACCCGTGTTCTGTTCCCTATATATTGCACTACTTATGACCTGACTGCATCCCAAATCCCACTCTGCCAACCCCGTACCCCCAAAAAAGTAGTGAACTATAAATGGAATAGGGTGCCATTTGGGGTGCATCCTTAGAGATTAAAAGCTGTTTCAGTAGATTTAGCTACTGTTCTACAGTACTGCTCTCATCTTGTCCCTGTCAGACTGTTAGTAGCTCGGTTTCCATGCAATTGGCAACAGATTTTCATGCAAATATTCTAAAATCCGCAAAAAGAAAATATGCGCATTCCAGTGGTATGTTTCCACCAAACAGACGCGTTGTGTATAGAAGTGCATGATGATGTAGTTCATGCAAAATGTACTTTTTAGCTTAAGATTTCATGTACCTATGTGTCCCGTCTCTGTCAGGCCGGCCCTGCTGGAGAAGAGTGGTGAGGAGGTTAACCTCTCTCTCTCTCTTCCTTTCATTCCTTCTTTCGCCCAGGCTGGCCCTGTTGAAGAAGAGTGGTGAAGAGGACTGGAGGAACAGGATCAATAAGAAGCAGGAAGTGGTAAAGGTGGCTGTGACTGAGAGACACTCCACAGTACAAGGACAGGGATGGGAGGCAGAGCAGACCTACAAGAAGAAGGTGAGACTACACACAGCTGGACCTCCAAATTGAATCTTGAAAGAGAAGCCCCATTTTGGGCTCAAAGAGATACAAACAAAAACACTCGGTGGAGATTCACTGTACTGCACTATAACTACAACAGTACAACAAGCAGCATCGCCACACCTCACAAAATGTCTATTGAGATCATATGATAACGAATTAAATGTGTTTCAACAACCCAGACTTTGTCATACTGAACCATCATTACTCAACCCGTTACCCATGCAGTACTAAATGATTACAGTAAGGTGGATTTAGATGCATTCACACCGTTCGTGTGCTCATTGTTTTTGTTATACTTAAAGTTAAAGATGCACTCTCAAACTTTTTGTTCATGAAAGTGATGCTCACCTTCCAAAAGTGGTCCCTGTTTTTTGTGCACAACGTCATCCGTTTTGTGACATGCTACACATTTGTTGTGCTTACAATTTTTAGTAGTCTCATTATGGCACTCTTCCTGGTTGCCATTTTAAAGGGGCCTCTCGTGGTCTTTATGTGAGGGTGCCTTTCATTTCCCCCTTGCCATTCATCAGCCCCATCTGCTCCAGTGTGAGATCAGCTCAGCTTAGTGGGCTGGTGCCCCCTTTATCCCAATTGGCTCCCTATTGTGCCCTTCTTTTGACCATAGTTTGACCACAGCCCTATGGACCTTGATCAAAAGAAGTGCACTATATAGGGAATAGGGTGCTATTTGGGACCAGTGCCTGGGGCCAACACAGCCCTGCATGGAACATATGGGCCAGTCTCCCTGTGGAATTAGCAATCTGGGGCCTTGGAGAAATCTCTTTTCTACTTTACACTGGGACAAGAGCAAGTCAAAATTGCTCACTCTGATTGAAGATTGAGTTTCACTTAAACTAGTGCTAATGCCACCAATATGTAATTTGACGATATGGTTACAGAATGGCATGTGATTATATGTATTATTTAATGTACAGTCTTTTTACTGTACAGTTTTCCGTTGAATTAATGAATTAGTCTACCCTATGCCACTTCACAAAAATTCTGGTTTAACTGAGCATATTCAGTTTATATCTAAAACAGAGACACGGACTTCTTGGAATAATTGAATCGCCCCTCCTTTCTGTTAATGATGCACCCCATTGTGCTGTAATCTGGGTCAAATCCTGTCTGTTTGTGTACTTAATACTTCATGTTAAATCCTCCCGTTGATCACACTTCTTCTAAGCCTCATGTTACAGTAGCAACAGTAATGGGTTGAGGCTAGGGTTGTAATTGAAAGATTTTGGGCACTGGCCAGTTTGGCTAGCAGACCACAATTTCTACTAGCCAAGGTGACATTCTACCAGCCAAGATTCCAAAATATATGTCACGCAATATTTGATAAGCCAACATTTCTGTCTTGTTTGGCACATTTTCTACTAGGCTAGCCTAGAACTAGCCTTCTCCCTTTGAACGTGTTCTGTGTTTCCCCTGTCTTCAGGAGGAAGGGATGGTTATGGATGAGTTCGCTGCTGTCACTGTGTCTGACCAGCTGTGGGTAAGGCCTGACGACAGTGCTGTGCCCCAGTGCCAACGGTGGTCCACTGAGCTCTGTGTGTGACCTGCTGCTTCTTTGACTCTTCTGTTCTGTTCTGTTGTTCACTGCTGTTCAGTGTTGCTGTGGTCTGATGAGGGTTGAACGTTCCCCAAATTCCCAGGTTTTCCAGAAATCCCAGCTGAAGAATTCCCTGATTTTCCTACTTATTCCCTCCTTGGAAAACCTGGACATTTTGGGCAAATTACCAGAAATGTGCTACTCTAGTTGTTCACTGCTCTTCAGTGTTGCCGTTCACTACTCTTCAGTTGCTGTGGTCGGATGCTATCCTACCTCTGATGGTTTGTGGCTGTGTTAGAAGATGCTGGTGATGGACTTGACTGCTTCTTTTTCTAAGCTTTCGATTGAACTTCTTGCACTTTTGCTTGGTTTGAAGTCAATATAGCTACGCTACAGTGTTCAGAGATGCGATGCGATGTGTTTGTTGCTACGTTGCTGCCAGTCACTGCTTGTTTTCCGCCTCAAAATGTTTGCCTTTTGAACTGCACACTGCATAGTAGTGATGGAGAGAGCCATTCATCATACAGTGGTTCTTCCTTTCAACGTTTTGAGGTTATGCCGCAACCGTTTGTGGTAAATTGCGACATTCCGACAACTATGGCTGACACTTAAATAACGTGCCATAGAATTCTGCGGCACTCCGCAGGCTGTGCAGCAGTTTGCCACGACTTGTAAAGGAAGGACCACTGTAAGTCAGTAGTGACAGAACAATTGGCCTCTCTTCATGACTGTGTCACTGAGACAGTCGTCGCTGGCTTGTCTAGACCAGGGTTTCCCTTATTCGGTTCTGGGGTCCCGCCTGTGTCTACGTTAAGTGTTTTGCCCTAGCACCCCACAGCTGATTCAAATAATCAAAGCATGATGAGTTGGTTATTTGAATCAGCTGCGGGATGGGTGTTCGCTACAGCAGCTGCAATGTGCATGGCCAGTTAACGATTAATTCGTATTCAAGCACCTCTGCATATGTTCATGATTAAACACAACACTTGCACGCCAGTGGTGGCTGGTGGGACTTTGAATCAGAGGACGGGCTCATAGTAATGGATGGAACGGAATATATGGAACGGTATCAAACACATCAAAGACATTGTTTCCATGAGTTGGATACTGTTCCATTTTTTCCATTCCAGCCATTGCTATGAGCCGTCCTCCCCTCACCAGACTCCTCTGTTGCATGTCTTTGCATTACATGTGAAGTGTATGGATGTGAGGGGCTCAGGCGATGGTGCTCTGGAGATGTTGTTTCTCTTTAAAGGGAGAAATACACTGTGAACCAGATAAAAGTTTGACTGGGGAACGCCGGCTCAGTCTGCTTCAGCCATGGAAACATCATCATGACTTCAGACTTGATTTATCCAAAATAATCTCTGTGAGTTGTCCCTCAGTGGCTCTCAGTATCTCGCTCTGGGTCTCTTTGTCACAATTATAATTTCTGGTTTGGAATGGTATGGTCTCTCTCCTTTGCATCCTTTCTCCAGTAGTGTTGGGGCGGTATCCAGATTTACATACCTTCAAAATACCCCGGTATACAGTATGATCATATACCTGGTAGCCCAACCCTACTCTCTAGCATTCCTCTGTATATGTCTGCCTGATTGTAACTTTCTTCCCTATCCCTCTCCATTTCCTCCCTCCACATCTCTTCTCCTCTTATCCACGTATCCAATCACCTCTGTCCTTAGGAGCCTGTATTTTCCTCCACATATTTTCCTCCAATCTCCCTTGGCCATAAGTGCCAAGTTATTGACCTTCATAGTCAGGTAAGAACACGCACCGGACCTTCCATGTTTCACTGTTCTGCCTGTACTGGAATCTTGGGTTGTGTCTCAAATTGCACCCCATTCCTTATGTAGTGCACTACTTTTGACCAGGGCACATAATAGGGCTCTGGTCACCTATCCCGTATTTAGGGAACTACTTTTGACCAGAATCCTATGGGGCCTGGTCGAAAGTAGGGCATTATATAGGGATTAGGGTGTCATTTAAGACTCAGCCGGTGGTCTTCCATTATCCCTTCATGCATGTCATTGAAAGGTCTGTCTTTTCCCTGTTCACTAAAATCTCATTTGGTTACGTTAATGATTTGAACCCCTCCCCATATTGCTACTTATCTTACTGTACTCTGTCTCTTTGTTTGGTGTGTATGAGTAGTATTACACTTCTATGGGATAGTCCTACAAAGACAAAGCTACTGTACTTTGTGGCTATCATTTCCAAGGTTTTGTGGTTCTGTCCTCATATAATCAGAGCAGTTGTGGCTGGTGTCACTTTTAGGTCGGAGGATGGACGGAATTGTTGGAACGGCATGGTTTTTACGTGTTTGATACAATTCCAGCCTAATGGCTATGACTCATCCTCCGTTCACCAGCCACTACTGATTTCCACTTTTTTTTTTTTTGGTTCTCATATTATCAGAGTGGTACAGTGACCTTCAGTGGTGTAGTGGAGGGTAAACACTGTTTACGCACCTTTTTTAGTTTGCGTGAGCATTTACCCACCTTTTGCTGAAAAAATGCATTTAAAGTACAGGGAGCATTACTTTAGTCACAACGAACGGTGATCAACGTTATACTATTACATCACTGGTGACCTTACTGTACAGCATTTAACCCTATGTGAAACCCTGTACTAACCAGTAGGTAACAGTGTGTAACTGTGTGTGTTCAGAGGATGGGAGAGGAGATGGAGAACCAGGCTCAGATGTCCATAGAGGAGAGGAAGCAGATGATCTCCACACGGGAGGAGTCCTGGGTGTCTAAAGGCAAGGGGGTGGCCAACGACTCCACCCAGTACACCGTGGCTGCACGCATGGTCAAGAAAGGTTAGTACACTGTGGCTGCACGCATGGTCAAGAAAGGTTAGTACACTGTGGCTGCACGCATGGTCAAGAAAGGTTAGTACACTGTGGCTGCACGCATGGTCAAGAAAGGTTAGTACACTGTGGCTGCATGCATGGTCAAGAAAGGTTAGTACACTGTGGCTGCACGCATGGTCAAGAAAGGTCAGTACACTGTGGCCGCATGCATGGTCAAGAAAGGTCAGTACACTATGGCTGCATGCATGGTCAAGAAAGGTCAGAGCATGGCCCACTGATGGTCAGCTGTTCGTGCACACAAAATATGTTCTCGAGGCAAGCCGAAGTTCGTAAGCCAAAGTCTACACACCTTTGTCGGTGGTTGGGCAACAGTAGGGAATCTTCAATTAAGTGTAGGTTGTCATTGTCAACGATAGACGACTCGTTTTCATGTAATTTTTTTCACTTGAGAAATACTGCACCAAACATCCTAGTTAGATGTAAAATTGCGCGTCTAAGATCTCCTGGGCAAAAACGTCTAAATTAATTACAGATTTCTGGAGTTGTCTTAGATTAAATCTGAGTATTTTGAGGAAGTTTATACTGGCTACGGTGTCTCAAGGTGGACGAACTGTACTATTGCAGCTTTTTTCTCGTTTTTCAAGTGAAGGTCGAATGTATGCTAGTGTAACCGATGTGATATGGCTAGCTAGTTAGCGGTGGTGCGCGCTAATAGCGTTTCAATCGGTGACGTCACTCACTTTGAGACCTTAAAGTAGTCGTTCCCCTTGCTCTGCAAGGGCCGCGGCTTTTGTGGAGCGATGGGTAACGATGCTTCGTGGGTGACTGTTGTTGATGTGTGCAGAGGGTCCCTGATTCGAGCCCGGATAGGGGCGACTAAATTTATAATGTTACACGAGATCACCTGTTTGTTTTGCCTAGTGGAGTTCGGGTGCCAGCCAAACCAAAGCATGTGCAAGTCCACTGAGGCTACCCAACTACATCAATTTTTTTAATAATAATATCAAAACTATTTATTTCACAAGGGGAATTAATAGGCACCATACATAACAACGTATGAGATGATCACAACAACTACACACCAAAATATATTAAACGAGAGGTTTTCTTTTAGAAAACCAAATCTCTATTTTTGATGTAAATGGCATGTTCTAGAAGGGTTCAGACACCTTTTTTTTCACTTTTCTCATCCTCGTTGTGCAGTGTGGGGCCACTGAAAAAACATGCAGATCTTTAAATGTTGTACACATGAAATTGTGCCATTTCTAACTTTATCCGCAAGGTTCTATTCAATTTTGTTGAAACTCGAGTGATACCTGCCAAAATAAAGGAAAACTTGAGAAAATGAAGGATTCAAAGAATATTGAAAGCAGGTGCTTCCACACAGGAAGTTCCAGACATTTGTACAATATATGCCAAGGCGCATTGAAACTGTTCTGGTGTCTCGTGGTGCCCCAAAGCCCTATTAAGACACTTTATGTTGGCGTTTCCTTTATTTTGGCAGTTACCTGGAGCAGCAGGCTACACGGAGAATGGCACAGCTGGTTAGGGGAAACTGCTCGAGTCGCACAAAAGTAGTGAATATAACGTTGCGGATAAAGTTCAGAATGACACAGCTTCATTTGTACAACATCTAAAGACCTGCATCACTATTCTGAGATCTTTGCTGTTTCTAAAAAGATGTATAGGTTTTTTTTTTTTTTTTTTCAGGGCCCCCATATTGCACAACAAAGGATGAGAAATTGATTCGCTGTTTGGAGTAAGATTATAAAAGCAAGTGAAATCACAAAGGTTTCTGGACCATAGAGGATAGTATGATTTTCTTTCCTCTCAGAGTGTGTGTGTGGTTGTGTTTGCAGGTCTGGCACCCTCTTCAGCCATCAGCCCCATCCTGTCTCCTGTCTCCACCAAACTCAAGAGCAACGTGCCTGTCATCAAACCGCAGGAGGGTCAGTCATACACTTAATGACAGATGCAATGTAGGATTGCAGAATTCCAATTACTTTCCCCAAATTGTTCTGAAGTTCTGGTCGGAGGATACATGGATTTCCTGCTTATTTCCTCCTGATTCAAGGAATCTTCCAACCGAGATTTGGAGAACGTTACCAGAATTGTTTAACCCTAATCACGATCCTATGAAAACATACAATCACAACATGACCATACGATATCTGTCAGGAATATTTGTAACTCTGTTGTCTTGATCTGATGTTTTATCCACCAGAAATTGAAGCCAGACCAGAGATGAACTTGGAGTCGGATAAAAAGCTGGATAAATTGGAGACATTTTTGGGACGTCTGAACAGTAAAGGTTGGTGCTAATAGTTTATCAGTTGCCTCTACCCATGCCATCAAATGCTTTTCAGTGGCGTAACTGGCTAAAGATGTTTCAAGGGTGTGGGCTTGTGAGGAAGGAAGCTATTCTGTTGATTAAGCATCGTAAAGTCTGTTACAGTAGTCATTTACAGTAGTGATTGGACTTTTACTGTGTTTCCCCCTAGTGGCAGGTCTTCAGGAGACCACTCTGACCGTGACAGAGAGGGAGCAGATGGGCTGCCCTGGCTTGGACAAGGCTCACTTTACTGTGTTTCCCCCTAGTGGCAGGTCTTCAGGAGACCACTCTGACCGTGACAGAGAAGGCTGTGAAGGAGGTGATGAGGATGGACGATGAGATCTTCTCCAAGTTCTACCGTCACGTGGCTGACTTCCCACGCATGCCCAGCAGGATCGAGATCGACGAGGACTTTGATGCCATCTTCGGCACTCAGGCGCCCAAGTAAGCAAATCATTTACCAAATAATGATGTCTTTGCTCTAGGGTTGCAACATTCTGTTAACTTTCCTAAACATTTTCCAGAACTCCTGGTTGGAATATTCCTGGAATCAGGAGGAATTCTGGAGTTACAGGATTTCTGCAAGCCTACTTTGGTTGGAGCAGACATGTGGCATTGGGTGTAGCTCCATTGCATGGAGTTTCACTAGTTCCTCTCTGCCCCTCTTCCTGTCCCTTTCTCCCTCGCCCCCTCTCTTCCTGCCCTATGCAGGTTGACCTCAGCCATAGCGCAGCACAAACGAGCAGTGAGACCGTCTAGGAACGTCCAGTCGTCTAAGAACCCTCTGAAGATGCTGGCGGCCAGGGAGGACATCAGACACGAGTACACTGAGCAGAGACTCAACATCGGCCTCATAGAGAGCAAGAGGATCAAGGATGAGAAGAGTGAGTGTGAGTGTGAGTGTGAGTGTGAGTGTGAGTGTGAGTGTGTGTGTGTGTGTGTGTGTGTGTGGTGTGGTGTGTGTGTTTCACACAGAGCGTCTAGCCCTCACACGCTCCTTGTCCTGTGAGTTGTAGTGAATAAGACTTCGGAGTACTCGGACGCGGCCCTAGCTGGACTGGCCAGTAAGGAGAACTTCAGCAATGTGAGTCTGAGGAGCGTCAACATCTCAGAGCAGATGTCCAACAACAGCGCTGTGCCGTACAAGAACGTCATGCTGATGCAGGTCAAAGGTGAGATGCCTACTGCGTTACTGAGCTCTATTCATTAGTGCACATTGCTTCAAAATGTAGATACAGTAACTCCCTGTTTCTGTCAGTTTTCTTTCGTTTCATTCCTAATGAATATGACCTAGATGTGTCTTTAGTTTCTTTCCCATTCATTTTGGGATTGAGGCATATAGCTTGATCCACAGTACAGATAGCATGGGATTTATTATCATCGCAACCCACTATTAACGTCTTAAAACGTCTGACAAACTTTGGTTTTGAGGTGAGCTGTATCAATTCAAGACCAGCATTTATTTTGACATTGGTCAATGTCATAGGAAAATATGAACAGGACAGAGAATATTCCACAGCCAGGTAGTTCCTGAATGGAGACAGGTGAGGACAGGTAAAGAGAACAAATGAAGTTATTCCTGGAGAACTCTGTGTCATTGAAGTAGGATGTTGCACCCAAACGGCACCCTATTCCCTTCATAGTTCAGTTCTTTTTACCACGGCCTATATGGCTCTGGTCAAAAGTAGTGCACTTTTAGGAAATAGGATGCCATTTGAGACGCAGACAGGGTCCTGTGGTCCTGTGTTGTCTGCTAACCTCTCTGTGTGTGTGTGTGTGTGTGTGTGTGTGTGTGTGTTCAACCTGCTAGAGAGCACAAGATATTAGGGCCAGTCATGCAAAGGGGAAAGATAAGGAGGAAATGGATTAGAGTTGGAAAGTTGGGATAGTTAAACATGTGGTTGCACACACATTCTCACACCAAATCAAGAATGTGATTTCCTGTGCAGATGTGACAGTGTCCTCTCTCTAGACTAAAATAAGTTGCTCAGATCATGACAGAGAAAGAATTGTATCCTGAGTCTAAAAATGTTACCCTATTCCCTATATGCTGTAGTGCACTACTTTTGATCAGAGCCCTATGGGCCCTTATTCCCTTGAAGCTTTTGTCAGGGAATATGGTGCCATGTAGTGCACTACTGTATATTGGGAATAGGGTGCCATTTCAGACACAATCTCACCCTCTCTCTTATCTACCCAGGCCGCCGTCACGTCCAGACCAGACTAGTGGAGCCCAGAGCCTCGACCCTGAACAGTGGCGACTGCTTCCTCCTGGTTACTCCTCAACACTGCTTTGTTTGGATGGGAGAGTTTGCTAATGTCATCGAGAAAGCCAAAGTGAGTCCCTGTTTCCTGATTATGCGTATGTCTGTGTGTGTGTATGTCTGTGTGTTTGTGTGTGTGGGCATGACTGTGTGAGATGGGCGAGAAAGGCAAAGTGAGTCCCTGTTTCCTGACTATGCGTATGTCTGTATGTCTGTGTGTGTATGTCTGTGTGTTTGTGTGTGTGTGGGCATGACTGTGTGAGATGGGCGAGAAAGCCAAAGTGAGTCCCTGTTTCCTGACTATGCGTATGTCTGTGTGTCTGTGTGTCTATGTGTGGGCATGGGCGAGAAAGCCAAAGTGAGTCCTCGTCTCTCCAACTGTGTCAGTGTTGAAAAACGACTTCCAGGATTAGGGAAATGTCTTGTGTGTTAATCCCAGTCCTCTAGGGTTGGGTTAGCTATAATTTGTGATTTAAAAGCTTGGGGGTTATTTTAGGGTGCAGGCCAATGTGGATGGCCTTTAATGTCTCCCACACAGGCAACAGCTGGTGATGTGTTGTCGTGTTTTTCTGTTGTAGTAGACATATGTTCTGTGATATCCTATTGGCCCTGGTCAAAAGTAGTGCAGTTCAATGGAAATAGGGTCCTCTTTGGGATTCAGCCACAGACAACACCGTTCATTTGTGCTGTTCTCTCATTGTAGAAGCGAGAGCTGCCCCATCTGTTCCTACAGCAGCTCCCATTCCCCATGGACAGTGTCCTGTTTGTGTATAGTAGACAGTTTCAAACACACAGTGACTTTAGCTTGATTCCCCTAGGCTACATCGTTTTTTTCAACCCTGATATTTATTATACTAGCTACAGTATTTTGAACTGATATCAACTTGGGTATCATTAGGCAGACATCGAACTACAGTGCGCCCACAGTTAGAGCATGGAGACCCTTGATCTCTCAAGATGAACAATGCCTCATCATTATAACATAAAATACTACTCGTAGGACAAAACTAGCAGGCTCTAACATTGGCCTTTGCAAGTAAATCTAATGCTGACCTAAGCCCCTTTCAGGGCTGACAGGATTGGTATTGTACTGTATGTACAGTATTGACATGTACAGTGTATGTATTTCCGTTAGTGACATTTTCTCTGTTGTTGTGTGTATCTCTCTCGTACTCTAGGCTTCTGAGCTGGCATTGTTCATCCAGACAAAGAAGGATCTGGGCTGCAGAGCGAGCCAGATTCAGACCATCGAGGAGGGGGTCAACCCCCAGAGCCCTGCGGCCACAGAGTTCTGGAAGATCCTGAGAGGAGAGCAAACCTACCAGTGTAAGCAACAGCATCCGAGGCCATGGCCGTGTCACAATTCTCCACCTCCAAAAATGTGTACTTGCACACTTTGATTTGAAAAGCAGATGGAGTTTCTACCATTTGTTAAATCATGATGGGAAGTGTGCAAGTGCACACTTTGGGAAAGGGTGGAGAATTGGGTCCTAAGTTCATTGAAAAGATGTAGCTACAAGTCATCAGAAGCCTTTATCTTGATATGTAATGTGCCTGTGTGTCCTCCTACAGCTGCCGGGCCACCGGAGGAGGATGAGCTGTTTGAGAGTGCCATAGTGGAGACAAACTGTATCTTCCGTCTGCTGGATGACAAGCTGGTTCCTGATGACGACCAGTGGGGGAAGGTTCCTCACAGCACACTGCTGGAGTCCAAAGAGGTACGTGATTGGACTGGTCAAGTAAGGCATGTGATATATCAGAAATGATGTAATCGAATGATCGTCAACCGAAAATATTGTCTGATAATTCTAATATATACGGGTTTTATACACATTTTCTGTATAAATAGCCTCTAAAATATATGTAAACTGACATGTTTTAATTTGAGTTTCCTTGGAAAGCTGTGAGTGCTCTTGTAGGATACAACACCACTACTTGTTGCATGTACAACTTGTCTAAGTCCCGTCATCAGCTGATTTCAGCCAGTGTGTGGCTGTGGATTGACTTCATTGTTTTAATTAAGGGAATCCTTCCTCTAAAACCGGCTGGCTAGCTAGATAACAAACATACAGTGCAGATAAATGATTCAACTTCATTATTTTAGACATTATCTTATCACAGCACTGGCAAACCATGGTTGACCAACGCCCTGACCAAAATGACTGACCTTTATCCCATCATTAGAAGGTTAATGTCCATGCTAGTATTCAAATTCCTAAATCTATGGTCCTAACCATGGAAATCCTATTCAATTAATTCCCAATTCTATGGTCCTAACTCTCTAAATATATGGCTCTGGTTTCCGTGTGTTGGACGTAGTTTGACTCCATTAATTCCATTCCAGCCATTACAATGAGCCCGTCCTCCTATAGCTCCTCCCACCAGCCTCCTCTGCTATCAATGAACTTCATATTATTGCAACCAAATGTTTACCGGAATGGCCATCATTGTGCCCTAGCTGTTGCTCTGTGCCCATTCCGATGCCACACTGGCACACTGTTGTTTTTGTGCCCCCCTGCAGGTGTTGGTGTTTGACTTTGGCAGTGAGGTGTATGTGTGGCACGGTAAGGAGGTGACTCTGGCCCAGAGGAAAGTAGCCTTCCAGCTGGCTAAACACCTGTGGAACGGAACCTTTGACTACACCTGCTGTGACATCAACCCTCTAGACCCTGGAGGATGCAATACACTCATACCCAGGCAGGCAACCAACACACAAACGCGCAGACTCTCTCTCTCACTCACACACACACACACACACACAAATCATCACCTCAGGGACTGTTTGTCCTAGATTTTTTTTAGTATAGGCTAAAGCCTGTGCTCTCACTCTCTTGTTCTGTGCGTGCGTGCGTGTGTGTGTGTCTACAGAAAGGGCCAGGGGCGTCCTGACTGGGCCATATTCGGCAGGCTGACCGAGCACAATGAGACTACCCTGTTCAAAGAGAAGTTCCTGGACTGGGCAGACACTAAGAAACCACAACCAAAGAACACCAATGAGCAAGTCAGTGAGCAGAAGGTATGTCCTCCTGACTCTCTCCTTCTCTCTCTCATTCCTGATCTTTCTCTTTCACTCTCTGTCTTTGCTTCTTTCTCTCTGCCTTCTCTCTCTCTCTCTTTCATACTTCTTTCGCTATCTGTTTTCATCAGACCCCATGTGCCAAGAGTTTTCTGAATGACACTCTCTCTCTCTCTCTACACCCCTTCCTATCTCCCTCTCTCTTT
The DNA here is from genome assembly GCF_057628025.1 of Oncorhynchus mykiss. Taxonomy (NCBI): domain Eukaryota; kingdom Metazoa; phylum Chordata; class Actinopteri; order Salmoniformes; family Salmonidae; genus Oncorhynchus; species Oncorhynchus mykiss. The sequence goes on from NC_143049.1 coordinate 2,790,981, forward strand.
CTCTCTCAGGAGACGCCGGGGCGGGAGTGCAGGCCGTATGATGCAGCATTGATGCTGCCTGTACTCCAGACAGCAGTCAGCACTGTGCTGGATGGGATGAACGTGGGCCGAGGCCACGGCTCTATAGAAGGAGAGGACAGGATGAGGACTCTAGAGATCAGCACGGTGTCGGTGGATGTCTGGCACATCCTGGAGTTTGACTACAGGTCAGTTTCCCCAAAAAATCAATGAACTTTATTTGACATATTTTAAATTACGAATAGAGCTACCTCGGCCATTAGAGTACAACAATACATACATTAAAATGATCTAGGATTAAAAGCACAATAAAGTCTACCACAATTTCTATTGTTGTCCTTACTATTTAAAGTGCAATGCACAGTGGAAAAATGCTATATAAATCAAATCGATATTCTTCTTATTTCAGCCGGCTACCCAAGCAGAGTATAGGCCAGTTCCATGAGGGGGACGCGTACGTTGTGAAGTGGAAGTACATGGTGAGCGCAGCAGTTGGGAGGAGGCAGAACCCGGAGCTGAGGAGCGCGGGCCCTGGCAAAGAAAAGTGCTGCTACTTCTTCTGGCAGGGACGGAACTCCACCGTGAGCGAGAAAGGAACGTCGGCACTGATGACAGTGGAGCTGGATGAGGAGAGAGGGGCACAGGTACTGTCAACCTGTAAATACATCTCAAATGGCACCCTATTCCCTATATAGTGCACTCCTTTTAAACTAAGCCCCCATACCAGAGAGCACTATATAGAAAATACACTTTTGTAGTGCACTATATAGGGAAAAGGGTGTCATTTTGGATGGAGTCTAAATCCATGCATACATGTATCTACTGTCACTGATCTGAGAGCAGCCCTAGATACATATGACCTGGGTGAGCGTTGTCCCTCTGTCTCTCCCCCAACAGGTCCAGGTACAGCAGGGGAAGGAGCTCCCTTGTTTCCTCCAGTGTTTCAACGGGGGGATGATCATACACTGTGGGAAGAGAGAGGAGGAAGAGGAGAACACACAGAGTAGGGATCTCTTCTGGTTAGCAGTATGACGTCATAGCCCTCAGAAGAGTTGGTTAAGCAGTTAGATGCAGCTCTACTGTATTAGTAGGAGCGCTGTGGTGTGAATGGAGTTACACAATTCCAATAACTTTCCCCAAATTCCCAGGTTTCCCAGAAATCCTGGTTGGAAAGTTACACGAATTGTGCAACCATATTTGTGAATGTATGCCATGTTAGAGGGGCTTCTGACTGTGTACCTGTGTGTCTGTGATCAGGAGCAGTAGTACCGGTGTATGTATCATACTGACCGTGCGTCTGTTACCAGCTGATTGGCGTCTGTACTGTGTGAGAGGGGAGGTCTCCTGACTGTTATTCTAATGTATTCCAGCTGAGTGGCGTCTGTACTGCGTGCGAGGGGATGTCCCTGTAGAGGGCCACCTCCTGGAGGTAGTGTGTCACTGCAGCAGCCTGCGCTCCAGGAGCTCCATGATCCTCCTGAATGTCAACAAGGCCCTCATTTACCTGTGGCACGGCTGCAAGGCCCAGCAACGCACTCGCCTGGTGGGCCTCACCACCGCACAGAAGGTCAAAGAACAGTGAGTCTCCACCTCAAATGGCACCATATTGCCAAAATAGTGCACTACTTCTTCCAGGTCCTATTCTTTTTCTTGATAACTATGCCAAGTAGTTGACCAGGAAAAACTCTTGTCCCTAGTCATGAAATGTGTAATATGGGATGCTTGCGTCCCAAATGGCACCCTATGCCCAAAATAGTGTACTACTTTTGACAAGGGCCCATAGGGCACTTATATGGGGAATAGAGTGCAATTTGGGGGACAACCTGTATATTGTATGTGGAGGATATGAACCACGTGTTGTCTGTTAGATGTCCGTTGGAGGCGGGGCTCCATAGCAGCAGTAAGGTGACCATCACCGAGTGTGACGAGGGATCAGAGCCCACTGGATTCTGGGATGCGGTCGGTAGGAAAGACAGGAAGGCCTACGACTGTATGTTGCAAGGTACAGTATAGTACTGATACACACACACACACACACACAATTGCAGTGAAATTCCTCATTCACAAGAGCACTCCAGTTATTCATCATACTTCTGACTTACTCTTCTTATTTGTTTGTTTCAGATCCGGGTAAATTTAACTTCACCCCTCGGCTGTTCCAGCTGAGCAGTTCTTCAGGGGAGTTTGTAGCCACAGAGTTCTACCACCCCTCCAGAGTTCCAGACTTGGTCAGCTCTCTGCCCTTCCTTCAGGAGGACCTGTACCAAGCCTCCCAGCCTGGTGAGTCCTACAATACAATACAATACAGTACCATACCGTACAACACAACACAAATACTGTATATCAGCCTTGGAAGGGGATTAGGTCTGTTTAAGGTTGATTTACTTGCAATCAAATGTCAGAGCCTGTTTGTTTGATTGTTCCCACCAGTAGTACCGTAAAGTTAGGTCCACATTCATCTTGAGGAATCAACCGTCCCTCTGCTCTCACTGTGGCCTTACAATTGGAAATAGCTGATCTAAAATGACTTTCTCTTCCTGTAGCGTTGTTCCTGGTGGATAACTTCCATGAGGTGTACCTGTGGCAGGGCTGGTGGCCCCAGGACAGCGAGAGCCCCGGCTCCGCCAGGATACGATGGGACATGGACAGGAAGTGCGCCATGGAAACAGTGCTGCGGTACTGCAGAGGTAGAATGTGATGTCATCTGTTTGACATCAGTGTGATATTACTCTTTAAATACGATGTCATCTCTGACCTCTGGTATCTCTTGGTTAAATTTAAAGAACGGCATACATGGTGTTTATCTTTCAAGACCATTGAGTTTCGTTGTACTGTTAACGTGCAAAGCTTTTCACTAAGGGCATGTCTCTCTAGTTACGATTTGTTACTGAAGTGTGTCCCAAATTGCATCCCAATCCATAAATAGTGCCCTAGTTTTGATGTCCTCGGGGCTATGGTCAAAAGTAGTACACTATATAGGGAATAGGGTGCCTTTGGGGCCGCATCCTAAATGGGTTGACTTCCACCTATAGAGAAGAATGAGAAGAAGCCTCAGAAGTCGTACCTGATCCATGCTGGTCTGGAGCCTCTCACATTTACCAACATGTTTCCCAGCTGGGAGCACAGAGAGGACATCGCAGAGATCACTGAGAGGGTGGGTTATACGCCACACACAGTGATCTGCCAGCCCCCTTGTACATTACACACACATACTCTGGCCATACACACACACACGTGTGCAGTGCTCTTATGTTCTTTTTCTTGGGACCATAACAATGTGTGTGTGTTTGTGTGTGTGTGTGTCAGGAGGCGGAGGTGTGTAACCAGATCATCCTGGTGGAAGATGTGCTGGCCAGGCTGTGCCAGAACACCTATCCCCTGGCTGAGCTGCTGGCACGTCCCCTACCTGGGGGCGTTGACCCCCTCCGCCTGGAGATCTACCTATCAGACCAGGACTTTGAAGTGAGTTTAAGTTCAATGTTTTTTTTTTTTTTATCTAACTGCAAACCCTCTCTGAAATAGTTGATATTAACAGATTAAAGGAGTCCAGCTGCAGTTTGTATTAAATACACAATGTGGTGAGACCACCCCTCTCACCATTCAGCACCAACACACCCTGTGAGAAAAGTAAACCTTGATTTAAGACTAAATGGGCTGGTTTCCCAGACAAAGGTGTAGGCCTAGTCCCAGACTAAAAAAACTAATCTTAATTGAGAAAGCTTTTTGTCCAGGACTAGGCTAAATATTTGTCTGGGAAATATTTCTAAATGTTGTTTTGTTGAAATCAATGCATTGTATAGTCATGTTGATATCTGATGCATGCAGTATGTCCATGTTAAACATAAACCAGTGTGTGTGTGTGTGTGCGCGTTCGTGTGAGGTGTGTGTGATCCCCGCTGTGTGATGGATGAAAAGGTCAAAGGGATTTCCACAGATAAGAAGCTCAACACAAAAGCAGAACATGTGAGAAGCAGCACCTTGCTTCCTAGCTGCGGCTTGGAATAAGAGCTGTATCTGGCCTAAAGTAGTGAACCATATAGGGACTAGGATGCCATTGGCGATGGAGACAGACTGGCCCAGTCAGGTCACCCTCCATTTCACACATTACCTCAATCTGGGTGCACTCCTCTTCCCTCCCACCATTCAACAAGAGAGAGGCCCTCTCCATTTGTGTTTCTCTATTTACAGAATTCAACACACACACACACACACACACAGGAGGAGGACAGAGTGGTTGCAGTGTCGGAGCTCACTCTGTGTACTCAGGAAATGAGTTCTCGCTCTCCTTGGGCGTCAACTCCCCTCCTCAAATAGTGTGACCATGGTTACAATGAGGACAGAGGGCCCGGAGAGATGCTTGGTCTTTGGTCTGTAGCATGCCAATGGCACAGATACCAAGTATTTCAGAGTGGTGATCTAGGATCAGTTTAGCCTTTTAGATCACAACGAATAAGATTACATGGACAGAGATCCTACATCAGCACTCCTACCCTGAGATGGTTGATACCTACTGATGTAATTTGTGATTATCTTACCGTCATTACTTTCATGTCTAATAGCGCTGTAATAAACTCTTAGTCCAGGCTAACTTCTCCTCTCACCTTTCAGGCTGGGTTCTAGGGGATTCAGGTAAGGTGAGTTATTTATGACACAGACTATGATAAATGAGCACTGGTGATTATACTGGTCTTCAAGCACACGGCATCTTCACTCACTGTAATAACCTCTGACCACGCTTGTTCACTCTTCTTTTCCCTCTTCCTCTGGGGTGTCCTGCTTGCCTTCTCCACCTGCACCCCTCCACTCCACCTGTATTTTCTTTCTTTCTCCACAGCAAGGTGGAGAACAGTGGATCACTTCACGTCTTTGTAGCATGGGCTCAGGCGGTTTACTACAGAATTGGGGAAAAAGGGTTCTTCGGTTGTCCCCATAGGAGAACCCTTTTTGGTTCCAGGTGGAACTCTTTTCGATTCCATGTAGAACCCTCTGTGGAAAGGGTTTTGCATGGAACCCAAAAGGGATCTAGCTGGGTTTTCCTGTGGGGACAGCCGAAGAACCCTTTTAGTAACTTCTAATATATCCTTTTTTTCTAAGTGTGTACTTCTGTGTAAAACGTATTTGACTTTGAACTTTGCTGAGGCCAGAGCATGATAATCAATGACGGTTCATTATTTGACATTACATTGTTTTGAATTCAGCCAATGTGACTATATATTGACCACCCTGGGTGACATATGGAGTTTCTTCCTCAGTGTAATAATTGGAGCTGTTTCTTTCCCCTTTGCAGAAAGCATTGGACATGAAGAGAGAGGAGTACGAAGGATTACCAGGGTGGAAGCAAGTGAACTTAAAGAAAGCCAAAGGACTGTTTTAGTGTAAAGCTAAGCTGATGAGGAGTGTGGAGAGAAATTAAATTCAGCAAGTCTTGGACGACAGTGGAAGTTGATAAAAATGCTGCTTTATTGTTATAACCAACGTGTTTTGGCTCCTAGCCTTCATCAGGTTGGTTGTGGAGAGAGAGAGGACACAGAGACTGTTGACATGGAGGCCACCAAGCTGTCCCCCTCAGCACTTCCTTCCCAGCGGTGTGACTGAACCCCAGTAGTGGCTGGTGGTACTTTAAAATCAGTGGATGGGCTCATAATTTCAATTGAATGGAATCATTGGAAAGGTATCAAACTCATGGTTTCCAAGTGTTTGTTACAATTCCAGTCATTATTATGAGATATCCACCCCTCACCAGTTTCCTCTGCTGAACACACTCTCAGGGACAGCTTCTTTGAGTGGGTCACAGGGGGGGGATCTGCTGAGGTGTGCTAGCGTCATGTAGCATATTGTTTTTATCTTTCAGTTATGTAACTATGTAGGAAAATGAAAATTCTGCTAAGCACCTTGTATGAGAGTGGCTTTATCAGGTACTGTACAAAGCAGGACCTGCACTCACTCTCTCTGCTTCAAACTGTACTACAAGTCTCCACTTATTATGACACCGCTCATGCCATATGAAGTGAAGAGGAAATTCAGCAACTCTTCGAGGACAGTGGAAGTTGATAAAAAGGCTGGTTTATTGTTGAAATAAACCAACAGGTTTAAATTGGTTGGTAGCCTTCATCAGGGTTTAACAGATAAAAGAACAATGGAGGGCAGAGTTTCATACCATGGACATACACACTGATGTGGTCTCTGTGTGTGATGTTTTAACTGTTGTGTGTGTGTGTGTGTGTTTGTGAAGTATTTAGAAGAATTTGTATTTATGTAAAAAAAAAAAAATCTGGTAGAAGGACAATGTATTCAACTTGAAAGTACTGTGTAATATCTGTCAGTAGGAGTGGGGTTTTGTTTCTTGTCAAAAGGTGTAAACATGCCAAGTATGTACCTTTTTTGTTTTGCGTTCTCAAATATGGTACCTGCCTGGGGCTGTCATAATGACATCTAACCTTTACAGGTACCTGAGAAATGACAAACAGTTGTATTTTTAAAGGCATGGAATTCTTTGTGAAAAACACTTGAATGTTGAATGTATAGTGCCTTGCTTTTGTGTACAGTTTATATACAGAAATTCTAGTCTGCATTTCGAAGACTTTCTTTGTGATAAAATAAATAGTAAATAAACAACAAATCCCCAAATCCAAATAGATTGTTAGTTTCCATTCATTTGAGCGAATCTCAAAACACACATTCTCCCTCCACTTTTTCAAAATCACATTTGGGTAGAAGATCTGTGGTTCCTCCGCTCTGACCTTTTCCTGAAAAGACATTGGAGGATGAGACGAAGAGAGGACGCAAGGAATCTAGGGGAGATTCTCAATTGGGGAAACAGTCGGTCCTCTCCTCGACTCTTCCGCCGTCCTCTCCTCTGTGACCCGGAAACCGATGTGGTCGAGTTGTAGATGATTGTCAATTCGTTAGCAGGTGAACAGGAGAGTATGCTTCCCTCCTCTATTACTTAGTTCAGCAGAGGATGCACAAAATAATCCTACCAGGACCTAGCGCAGAAGTGAAGTAAAATCCACCACATCCCCTTTGAATCAGCTGTTTCTCAGAAGAGAAAAGCATGCACACATTTAAAAACATTTTTTTATATAAAATGTCTCGCACAACTAGCTAACACATTACACTTTTATTTTGGGATTCCAACCCTGTAAACATAACTTGCCTGATGATATGCAAGAGTCAAATTTTTTTGCTTCCATGTTCCCTCTCCTCACCACCTCTGGAGCAAAACCAACAGATTCTCCCTAGGAAATACAATTGAGATTCACTCTAAAACTTGCTTGACTTTGTAGCGGTTTGTCTTATGCCCAGCAGATGGTGCTCTTTGTCCTAACATCCCTTAAAGTCCCATGCAGTCTTATTTTTAAATGATCTCTGTATGTCTAATAAATCCCTGTGTATGTTTATTTTTTTATAATTTATTTCCCTGAGTCTCTTTTGCCATTGAAATAAATGCACAGCCTGATCATGTGGGCGTGTTGATAGAAATTGAAATATATTTACATACACAGCTCTGATTGGCAAATAAGATTGTCTAGTCTAGAGCCTACCCTGCTTACCCCTTCAAAGTAGGAAAATACATGTGCAAATAAAAGATGACTGGTCAGAATATTCAGATCAAATTGTGATGTCATGCTATGGGCCAAAAACTCCAACACACCTGGAACTTCCAGGTGTTTTTATTTTTTTCATCTCTTCCACTAAAAGGCCGTTATCATCACTTTCACAATTTCAGAGTCTTATTTCATCCTCGTAGTGTGGAAATATATATTTTTTTTACATGAAAATCACGTTTGACTGCACTGGCCTTTTAAGTGCTGAACCGTTTCCAGTTCTGTGTGTCATGTATACATTTGCCAAGCATATTAAGATTGTACGAGAGATATGTGTTCTTAGTGACTGCTGTGTAGTGGTATGGAGAACTAGTTGTTGTGAATTGTACAAGTGTTAATTCATTATGTACCTAGCAACTAATATGCTGTATTTATGTTGGTTAATTGTTGGGAGAGAGCAGGAAATAGTTGGAGTTGGTGCATGGCTGTAGACCCAGCTAACAATTAATGTTCCCACAACTTTAGTGATCGTTCCCTTAAGAGTCTCATTAGGTCTTTAACTAACGTTTTCATTGGAATGTTCCTGTTATGTGCAAGGAATGTGGTTTAGGAAAATATTCCATCAACATCACACCAAATATACACATTACATGGTTGCCATGTTCTCAAAACATATGATTTTAATGTTCTAGACACGTTTAATGGGAACTTTGAAAAATGTGTGTCCCAATACTATTACACCAGTGAAGGCTGCTGGGGGAGGACAGCCCATAATAACGGCCGGTACTAAGGAAGTGGAATGGCATCAAACACATGGGAACACAATGTTTTCAATTTACATATTTGACACAATTACATTGTGAATGTTCAATTAATCAGGAATTATTATTCAACATTCCTCACCTGGGATTCGAAGTCACAACCTCTTGGTTCACAGTACTCCGATCTTCCTGCTATGCCATCAGTTAATCTGACTATCCACTCATCATTGATTTTATGTATGGATTTCAGCCATTTAAGAGCTTCCTGTATGGTTATCTAATGTTGGTGGAGCATATTAACCGGTTTTAATGATACTATGATCAATCAAATATTTTCTTGAGTGTACTTTTTAACAGAGCTGAGATTTACTTTAAAGTCCATTCACCCTATTGCTTACACCTATCAAGTTGTTTTAGATTGTTACAGGCTTTGTTTTTTCAAATATATTTTGAGGTTGAAGTTAGCACGTTGGGCGCACTGATTGGCGTCAACTCGTTAGTTAGTATGTGTTACACCTGTGCTGGCTTGTCATCTCGTTAGTCAGAAGGTGTTTCACCTGTGCTGTCAAAGGTGATATTTAACACTGGCTGGCCCAGTGCTCTAGTTGGCTGGAGAGATGTGGAGGGCTAACTCCCTATTTGATTTCTGGGAAAAAACAATCCTCTTCCCTGTTTTTATAACAAAAGGGGGTCTCGTCTGGGATATTGTTTCCCATGAGAATGGCAGTCGCTCTAATCACCTACTCTGAAGCTTTGCTGTGCCCAGATATGAGTTTTCAAAATATGCATTTGTGTTAGTTTGTCACTGACTTCCACCCGAAGGGGTTATAAGATTGTTGGAATCATTTAAGTTGGAAGCATTAGTGGAAAACCCTAGATATATGTACGAAGGTGAATCTGTTCATCATTACTAAGCTTAATGACATCAAAGTTGCACATGACTATTCGAAAGCAGTAGTCAGTTAGTCTATACTGCTTTGTTGGAGGAGAAGGAGTATGATACAATGTGCCCTACAGTGTGTAGAGTACACCCCATAGATTTACAACTGCGAGAGGTAGAACTAAAGGTGAAATGGGAACAGAAATTAGAGCTTGAGCACAAGGAAAGGGAAAGAGAACATACAGACAGACAAGAACAGGAATGTAAGCATGCCATTTGATTAAGAGAGCTGGATCTGGAAACACTGAATCCAGTCAGGCCATCCTGCACCCCTCAACAGAGTTTGATCTTGGTCAGAACAGCCAACTTGTACTGACCTTTCAACGAAAAAGAGGTGGCCGTATATTTTACTCTGAGCGGATTGCCACATCCCTAAAATGGCCACTAAATATTTGGTCATTGCTCCTCCAAAGTGTTCTTGTGGAAAAAGCTCAAAGTATAAGCCGCTTTATGATTTTAGATTATGACACTTAAAGCTCCTATCCCTTGGGTTTATGATTTGGTCCCAGATGCCTACAGACAATTGTTCGGTAAAGTACTAATGAGAAAAGCAATCCTGAGAAGTTACCTACACCTGTGCTATTAGTTTTGTCTTTTTCTACAGTGCCAAAAGATAAGGATCGTCAGAAAACTGTTTTTTCGTATCCGCAAGTTTGTCATTACCACCGCGAGAAAGGACACATTGCCTCTGTGTCCTATATTGAAACAGAAAGAATTGAGTAGAAGAAGCCATTTCTTCTTGTGGGAGCACTCCAGCCTATTATGTCTCTGGTTGATTTTGGATCAGATATGTATCAACCCTTTGTTTTAGACGGGTTTGTGTCTTGCATGGAAGTTCCTTCATATAATGTGGAACTCGAGCCTGATCTTATTTCTGGTTCCATTGGAGTGAGGCCTAGCCTACTGGTGAAGGGGGTCTCATTCATTTTGGGAAATGATTTTGGGAACCCAGAGAAGAGGAACCTGGTGGGTTATCAGAAAAGTACCCTAGAGTGTAAGAAAGTCCAAGTCTAAGAAAGTCGCAGGGAGCAAGTCTAGTGTTGAGGATGTCAGCGATCCCACCATATTCGATCTGAGACATTTATGATCCTGATTTTGGTAAACCTACTGAGTTGACCTCTCCTTTAAAAAACAAAAAGGTGAGTGAGTAAATATGACCAGTGAAGAAAGAGAGGGTCCCTATAATTGACACTTTGATGTCTAGGAAGCAGCTGATTTCTGAACAGAGTAAAGATTTTTCCCTCTCCCCTCTTTTTGATGCGATACATCCAGAGGAGGAGTTTGGTGAAGTTTGTACGGGTTACTTTGACAGAGATGGTGTCCTGATGAGGAAATGGCATTCTCACACCACTTCTGGGCAAGACGATTGGCCCGGTGTGTCTCAAATTGTTGTCCCAGTTACACTTCAACAAGAGATACTGAGGGTGGCTCACAATGGTAGTATGGCCAGCCATCTTGGAGTCATCAAGATGTATCTTGAGTAACTTCTGGTCTGAAATAGGATGCTGTGGCTTACTGTAAATCCTGTTGCGTTTTGACAGCGGACGGGTAAACCGAACCAAGCTGTACTGGTTGCACCTTTGAAGTCTATTCCTGCTTTTGACTAACCTTTCAGCAGGGTTCTGGTGGATTGTGTTTTTCCTTTGCCCAAATAAAAGTGTTAACCAGTTTCTCTTAACCATCATGTGTGCTGCCACTCGTTTCCCTGAGGCCATTCCACTGAGGAAAATCACAGCTCCCAGTATTGTTAAGGCCCTTGTGAAATGATTTTTAATGTTTGGACATCTGTGAGTAGTGCAATCAGGCCAAGTTTTGAATTTCAGCAATTGCTGCTAAAGTTGGACGTTACCCATTGCCTCTAGTGCCTACCACCCAGAGTCTATGTTGAGAGCTTACTGCTTTGAGTTTTATAAAGATTGAGATGAAGGGGTTCCTCTTTTGATGTTTGCAGTGCAGGAGGTTGTTCAGGAATCTCTCGTTTTTTTGTCCGAATTAGCTTGTGTTTGGACATCATGTTAGAGGTCCTTTGAGCTTGCTGAGAAGGAGGTTGTTGCAGGGAGACACGTTCAACACCAAAACAAATCTGTTGGAGCACGTTAGCACTTTTCGTTACAGATTGCACCGAGCCTGTGAGTTTGCCAGTAAGAATCTGGAGAAGGCGCAAACAAAAATGTGTGGCACAATCGATAAATCCGAAGCCGCACTTTTGATGTGGGTGACCACGTCCTGTTTTTTTTTGCCCATTCTGGGGTCACCGTTGCAAGCTCGCTTTTCAAGCCTTTACCCCATGATGAAAAAAATGTGTCATCTAGATTACACCGGAGCGCAAGAAACCCAGCTATGTCATGTCAACATGTTGAAACCATACTTCACCCGCTAGCGAAGAAGAAGTCAGTGGAAACCTGTGGTGACGTTCGGCCTGTAGGCACTGCTGTCACCATTGACTATAGTCTTCCTCAAGAAAGCAAAGAAAGCCCAATACTCCCTGTGCCTGTGGGACGGCTGAGTAACTCAGAGATTCTAGAAAACCTTCAAGTATTTTTGGCACACTTATCTCCAGAGGAAAAAGGAAACATTTCTGCTTTTAGAATATCAGGGTTTATTCTCAGATGTGCCAACTCAGAGAAATGTACTAGAGCATGACATAGACATTGTGGACTCTGCCCCGATCAAACATGCCTATTGAGTGAACCCTGAAAACCCAAAGAAACTCCGTTGTGAGGTGGCATTCATGCTTGAGCACAGCATTGCACAACATGGCAAATGTCAGTGGAGTTCACCCAGTGTATTAGTACCTAAGGCGGATGGGTCTCTGCGGTTTGTTTCCGATTTTCAAAAACTCAATTGCGTTACTAAGTCGGAGTCGTACCCTTTACCAAGGGTCGACAATTGTGTGGGCCGCGTTGGCGCTGCTATGTAAAGTTAGCAAGTTCAATCTACTGAAGGGATATTGGCAGATCCCTCTAACTGAGCACGCCAATGAGTTGCCTGCTTTTGTAACTCCTGACTATAATCTGTTTCCGTTCAGGTTACGAAATTCTAAGACCCTTTTGGTCTCTGCACTGGTGCTAGCTGCTCCGGATTTCCGTCATCCATTTGCTTGTACACCGATGCCAGCGATGTAGGAGCAGGGGCCGTGCTCCTACAGAAAGACAATAACAATGTTGAGCACTCTGTGGGATACTTTTCAAAGATATTGGCCTCAAAAACCCTACTCGACTATCGAAAAGGAGACTTGCTTTGGTGCTGGCTCTTCAGCACTCTACTCCTATGGTGATCTATACTGATCATAACCCCCTCGTTGTCCTGCAAAAGACACGTTCCACGAATCACCGACTCCTTTGCTGGAGTCTCATTTTGTAGGAGTTTCCCCTTGAAATCAGACATGTCCGTGGTAAGGACAACTTGCTTACTGATTGTCGTTCAGTGGTGGACAGTCAAGCCTGTGTGTAGCGTTAAGCCTGTGTGTAGCCCTGGCACAAATTTTGTTTTGACTGCAAGTTTTGCTCTATTCGAGATGAGTTTTGTTTTGGTTGTGCTCGTTCCAAGAGGATGAGAGTTATAGAAACATACTTCATTTGACCCGTTTCTCAAAACGTCAGTTTTAGGCAGCAATTGAAAGAAAACTATATGCAAAAAAGGGGAAAAAATAATGATTTTACAAGGATACATAATATATACATTATTTTAAAAAGTTGCCATTATTTCTAGTATTTAATTGTTGACAGCCAGTAGACACCATGTTTATTTTGTGCTGGCTTGTCATCTCGTTAGTCAGAAGGTGTTTCACTTGTGCTATCACAGGTGATATTTAAGAGTGGTTAGCCCAGTGCTCCATTTGGCTTGAGAGATGTGGAGGGTTAACACCTGAAAAACAATCCTTTGTCTGATCTTCCCTGTTTTTGTTTTGCTCCACTTTTTGGTTTGCTTCCTGTCTTTAAGTTTGATATGGGTTTTTCTGTTTGCCTCTTGGGCAAATTTAGTGGGTGTTCATGGTGGGTGTCTTTTAGGTCCCAGTTTCTTGTTGCTGATCAACTTTCAATGGAAACCCCCATGAGTGTCTTTCAGAACCCCTCTTAGCCCCTTTAACATATTGTGATTTCTGGGATTTGTCCCAAATGTCTTTTTCCACATTAAAACTTGGAGATGGAATTCCGTGTTGTGTATTGTTTTGGTGTAACTGGCATTAACTTTGCTTAAATGGCAAATGTGAGAAAGTACAGAAATGCTACTGTAAATATACACATTATATTATATATATTATATGGCATCCAAGAAGCAACACTACCACCTGGGCCAAGTTTCGGCAACAAATGTTACAGATAACACAATAACGAGAGCTGACGTGATTCCTAATCAGAGACACGTTTGTTCTACGTGGTATGTAGTGTGAATAAAAAAACTAAAGGATAGAGAATTCGCTTTCAGATGCTCAGCTATCTAGAATTCTATCGATTCCCATATTTTAATGAGAAACTCATTTGAATTAGATCAGATATTGTTGGTGTCTTGTAACTGTCATCAAATAATGACATTGACATTTTTTCCTAAGAATGTGAGACTAGCTAGCGGGTCTTTAACCCAGGCTACAAGCACCAATGTCAAACACCCTAACCAATGTGCCAATAAGGGATGTCTCTAGGGAATACTGTTTGCTTGTTGGCCCAGTATAGTACGGACCTGTACAGAAGAAACCCTAACCCCTCCTGTAACGGTTTTCCTCCTCTTCTGAGGAGGAGTAGGAAGGATCGGACCAATATGCAGCGTGGTAAGTGTTTGTCATTTTATTAAACTGAACTCTACAATATAAAGTAAACAAAAAGAACAACCGAAACAGTTCCGTCTGGTAACTAATACAAAGACAAAAAAGAACTACCCACAAATCATAGTGGGAAACCAGGCTGCCTAAATATGGTTCTCAATCAGAGACAACGATAAACAACTACCTCTGATTGGGAACCATACCAGGCCAAACACAGAAATACAAAACCATAGAACAACTCATAGAATGCCCACCCCAACTCACGCCCTGACCAAACTAAAATAGAGACATAAAAAGGAACTAAGGTCAGGACATGACACCTCCTCCCTACTTGCGTAGATCTGAAAAAACTTGATATGTGTAAGAATAGGGTGAATGGACATTGATGTAAAGCTCAGCTCTATTAAAAGTACACTCAATAATTGTTTTTATTGATCATGGTGATTCAAGAGTATCATTAATATAGGTTAATATGCCCCACCAACAGATACAGAAAGCCCTTAAATTATTGAAATAAGTTAATCAAATTAATGATGAGAAATAGTCAAATTAAATAACTGATGCAGACATGGTGGCATAGCAGGAAGATCTGAATGTTGTGAACCAAGAGGCTGTGAGATTATATCCCAGGTAAGGACATGTTGACTAATAATTACTGTATAAATTATCATGCAAAATGTAATCAAGTGTGTCTACTATCTAAGTTGAAAACATGTTAAACCTCTAAAAGTCGAAGCGGTTAGGGAGGTTCTACTGACCTTAACATATGGAATTGTTTTAAGATGGTCAGACCATGGATCATTCAGCTATTTGATTTGTAATTTTAGGACCCTTTAGGTACCCCTCCCAAAATAAATGATTTGATCAAATATGCAATTTGGCCTTTCTTACTATAGCCCATAGAAACACATTCACAAATGGCTAAAAATACAGTAAAACATAAGAATTATAAGGAATAACGTTTTGAAGTTGCTGTCCGATATCTAGGAGATATAGGACATATTTTAGTTTTTTGGATACATATAGTATTTAACCCCTTATTTTTGTTGCCACAAAACTACCTCCATACTTCCATTCAACAGACTTTTATGGATTAACTCTTAGAAAACTGGACACCAATGTTCTTGCAACGTAAAACGTGTCTAGAATTTTGTATATCCTGAGAACATTGTAACCACGTTCTATATCAATTATGTTTATCTAGATACTTATTGTAGAAGTCTGAAGTAAAATGTAGTATACTATACTACACACTGTAGTATCCCTCGATCATGTGTTGTACTACTATAGTAAATACCACAGTATTATCCACACAAAAACCACTGTAGTAAATACTACCGAAATATCTGCAAAAACACTACAGTCTGAAAAAACCTTTTTTACTACAGTACTTAATTTGCATATATCCTGCCCATTCCTCTCCCCCATATATCAAAACACTACAGAAAATACTACAGTATGCTACAGTCCTCAAAAACACTACAGTAATTACTAAACTACTCTTTTTTGCTACAGTATTTATATTATAGTAAACTGTAAATAATATAGTAAATTCTAAAGTACTCACTGTAATGTCGACAAAAACACTACAGTGAAAATTATAGTATTCCTACCATAGTATACGCTATAGTATTTTGTTATATGGGAAGAGTCACTTTAGGATGGTAACACTTGCTGTATGTGATTTTTTTATGGTTGGCTATGGATTGACTGTGAGATAGTGATCTTTGTGCACCATGCTCGATCAGCTTCACCTCCTCTGCAACCCTTATATAAACCTGTATATAAAATCAAATCAAATTTTATGTTATTGCAGATGTAGCGAAATGCTTGTGTTCCTATCTCCAACAGTGCAGTAGTATATCTAACAATTCACAACAATACACACAAACCTAAAAGTAAAAGAATGGAATAAAGAAATATATAAATATTTGAACGAGCAATGTCGGAGTGGCATTTACTAAAATACAGTAGAATTGAATACAGCACATACATGAAATTAGTAAAATAATATGTAAACATTATTAAAGTGACTAGTGTTCCATTATTATTCCATCATTCAATGTCTATGTATATAGGGCAGCAGCTTCTAAGGTGCAGGGTTGAGTAACCGGGTGGTAGCCGGCTAGTGATGGCTATTTAACAGTCTGATGGACTTGTTTTTCAGTCTCTACGTCCAAGCTTTGATGTACCTGTACTGATCTTGCCTTATCGGTGGTAGCGGGGTGAACAGGCCGTGAATCGGGTGGTTGATGTCCATGATGATCTTTATGGCCTTCTTGTGACATCGGGTGCTGTAGGTGTCCTGGAGGGCAGGCAGTGTGCCCCCGGTGATGCGTTGGGCAGACCACACCACCCTCTGGAGAGCCCTGCGGTTGCGGGCGGTGCAGTTGCCGCACCAGGCAGTGATACAGCCCGACAGGATGCTCTCAATTGTGCATCTGTAAATGCTTGTGAGGGTCTTAGGGGCCAAGCTGAACTTCGTCTGCCTCCTGAGGTTGAAGAGGCGCTGTTGTGCCTTCTTCACCACATTGTCTGTGTTGGTGGACCATTTCAGATTGTTAGTGATGTGTACGCAGAGAACTTGAAGCTTTCCACCCTCTCTGGGATGCTGCCTAGAAGGATGCTCTCTGGGATGCTGCCTACTTTTGACAAGGGCCCATAGGGCTCTGGTAAAAAGTTGTGCATTATGTAGGGAATAGGGTGCCATTCGTGACGCATCCGGGAGACTATTCCATTACAGCTGCCAAAGATCTTACCGCCACACTGGAGTCATTTGCAAGCAAAGTGATGGAGAGAAAAGAGGAAATGCAGCCAGCATTTTCTCAAAGACCCCACCACGCCCGAGTGAGAGTGAGTGTAAGTGAATTATGTATGAGAATAAAATGCCATACCGACAAATAGCTGTGTGGAGAGGATTGGATTGCCTAAGGGGATTGACTCGGTTGAGGTGTTGGTTACAGTGCACCACTCTGACCCTGCTCCTGAGTACGGTTGCAAAATTCTGGTAACTTTCCCAGGTTTTCCAGAAATCCTGGTTGGAAGATTCACAACACTGGGACGGAGTAAGGGATGGATTGAAATTTACATAATGGGTATCTGCAAGAAAATGGGGGAGGGTCGTGCTTTTTCAATTCAGTCAAGCGGAGGGTTTCGTGTTTTTTAAATGTAGTCCAAGGGAGGGTCATGTAATTTGTAATTGATGAAATGTCAATATTTTTCAGTGTTTTAGAATTAGCTGCTTATTAGGCATATATACAGTGCCTTGCGAAAGTATTCGGCCCCTTTGAACTTTGCGACCTTTTGCCACATTTCAGGCTTCAAACATAAAGATATAAAACTGTATTTTTTTGTGAAGAATCAACAACAAGTGGGACACAATCATGAAGTGGAACGACATTTATTGAATATTTCAAAAAAATTTAACAAATCAAAAACTGAAAAATTGGGCGTGCAAAATTATTCAGCCCCTTTACTTTCAGTGCAGCAAACTCTCTCCAGAAGTTCAGTGAGGATCTCTGAATGTTCCAATGTTGACCTAAATGACTAATGATGATAAATACAATCCACCTGTGTGTAATCAAGTCTCCGTATAAATGCACCTGCACTGTGATAGTCTCAGAGGTCCGTTAAAAGAGCACAGAGCATCATGAAGAACAAGGAACACATCAGGCAGGTCTGAGATACTGTTGTGAAAAAGTTTAAAGCCAGATTTGGATACAAAAAGATTTCCCAAGCTTTAAACATCCCAAGGAGCACTGTGCAAGCGATAATATTGAAATGGAAGGAGTATCAGACCACTGCAAATCTACAAAGACCTGGCCGTCCCTCTAAACTTTCAGCTCATACAAGGAGAAGACTGATCAGAGATGCAGCCAAGAGGCCCATGATCACTCTGGATGAACTGCAGAGATCTACAGCTGAGGTGGGAGACTCTGTCCATAGGACAACAATCAGTCGTATATTGCACAAATCTGGCCTTTATGGAAGAGTGGCAAGAAGAAAGCCATTTCTTAAAGATATCCATAAAAAGTGTAGTTTAAAGTTTGTCACAAGACACCTGGGAGACACACCAAACATGTGGAAGAAGGTGCTCTGGTCAGATGAAACCAAAATTGAACTTTTGGCAACAATGCAAAACGTTATGTTTGGCGTAAAAGCAACACAGCTGAACACACCATCCCCACTGTCAAACATGGTGGTGGCAGCATCATGGTTTGGGCCTGCTTTTCTTCAGCAGGGACAGGGAAGATGGTTAAAATTGATGGGAAGATGGATGGAGCCAAATACAGGACCATTCTGGAAGAAAACCTGATGGAGTCTGCAAAAGACCTGAGACTGGGACGGAGATTTGTCTTCCAACAAGACAATGATCCAAAACATAAAGCAAAATCTACAATGGAATGGTTCAAAAATAAACATATCCAGTTGTTAGAATGGCCAAGTGAAAGTCCAGACCTGAATCCAATTGAGAATCTGTGGAAAGAACTGAAAACTGCTGTTCACAAATGCTCTCCATCCAACCTCACTGAGCTCGAGCTGTTTTGCAAGGAGGAATGGGAAAAAATGTCAGTCTCTCGATGTGCAAAACTGATAGAGACATACCCCAAGCGACTTACAGCTGTAATCGCAGCAAAAGGTGGCGCTACAAAGTATTAACTTAAGGGGGCTGAATAATTTTGCACGCCCAATTTTTCAGTTTTTGATTTGTTAAAAAAGTTTGAAATATCCAATAAATGTCGTTCCACTTCATGATTGTGTCCCACTGGTTGTTGATTCTTCACAAAACAATACAGTTTTATATCTTTATGTTTGAAGCCTGAAATGTGGCAAAAGGTCGCAAAGTTCAAGGGGGCCGAATACTTTCGCAAGGCACTGTACCTTATCCCGATATTGTTTTAATTAACTTTTTTGTTCTTTTGCACACCATTGTTTCTACTTGCACATGATCATCTGCAAATCTAACACTTCAGTGTTAATTTGCTAAATTGTAATTACTTCGCAACTATGGCATTTTTATTGCCTTACCTCCTTACTCAATATGCACACACTTTATATAGATTTTTCTATTGTGTTATTGACTGTACTTTTGTTTATCCTATGTGTAACTCTGTTGTTTTTTGTCACACTGCTTTGCTTTATCTTGGCCAGGTCGCAGTTGTAAATGAGAACTTGTTCTCAACTGGCCTACCTGGTTAAATAAAGGTCAAATAAAATAAAATAAAAAAACAGAAGAATCGCACTGGCACAGACGTCAATTCAACATCTATTCCACGTTGGTTCAACATAATTTCATTGACATGACATGGAAGCAACGTTCATTCAACCAGTGTGGGCCTAGTGGGATGTGTTCAACTTATTTGGGGGAAATTTGCAAGATACTGGTTCTTAATTACATTTTCCTATTACTAAATTGTGCATTCCTCCTATGTTTCTGAACATGTTTTTAACGTTGGATACCTGGGGATGAGCATAATTGCTTTCCATAACAAGTCATGACAAAGACATCAATAATCATCAGTCCTGTGACACATGCCATATGCTCTTCTGTACAGAACCAAACACCTCATCAATGTAGCTGGCCAATGCTAACATGCTGCATGTCTGGCTACTTTCTTGTATCTCTAATTGTCCTGATACAGATCCCTTCCGCTTGATCACATGGTCTGTGTCCCAAATGGCACCCTAATCCCTATATACAATAGTGTACTATGCTTGATGTTTCTCCTCCGTGTGAAATACACTGCAATACAGATCCTTTCCTTCGGAAAGACCACACTGTAGATGATTCATGAGAGAAAAAGACTTGATGAATAGCTTCCCTACTGCCTCCATGCTGGATGGCACTGTAACTATAACGCTGGAGTTATTAGCCCACATTTAGACTAGGCCTTTTTGAGTCAGGCCTACTATAATTGTCAGGCCTCTTCTCTCTTGGTGGTCTCACACCCTTATCCCCCTCTGGAAGCATAATGCTAGGCAGCACTAGTGTAAAATGGTCCCAAAATGACCAACTACAGTATTTGTCTACGTGAAAAAGAGTTATAGGAGTAGATTATTTAAGTGATAATGCCCGAGTAGCCGGTGTTCGGAGGATATATATCCACCAAACACTGGCTTCGAAGGCATTATCACTTTTAAACAATGGGTTACCGACATATTCAAATAATGATTTACATATTTTCCTTAAAAACGTTATTTTGATTGATTTATTCGTGCCATTTCATCCTTCCAACAGTTTAAGCTGTTTTCTAGTGACATTTATTTGGATATATCCATAATAATGAGCTAATGATTTAACCTGGCATAGAAAATGTGCTCTCTCATCAGGACACTGTTCTGTTGTTCAGAGGAGCTAGCCAACAACACAGCTAACACAATTGCTTCAAACTGAAGCTGGAAAGCCTGCAAACTAGCTGCACTTTTTGACATGTTTTCTATTAACATTTCTTTGTATTTATCTGTTGTGTATATATATATAAATTATGCTGATTCATGATTTTGACTGACTGAGAAAAGCTGCCTTCCTGTCTGTCTCATCCCGACTCCTACAAGTTCATTACTATGTGAGAGCTGGAGATAGAAATTTCAGAGAGACAGACAGCAAGGTTTATACAAATATCTGCTATTGAAAGACAATTGCAACTCTAAAATAAATAGGAGATAATGCCTAGATGATTTTTATGGAAGTCCAGAGAGGATATACGATAACATTTAATAAAAACATTGTTGTGTCAAGATCACAGCTTATTTATCTCATGATCACAACATAACAAAAGTTTCTATTGGACAAATTCAGGTAGGTCCATCCCCATTTCATTCTGTTTGCTTCTATTTAAGAAGCGTTTTTCAGCAGAATATGTGGAATGAATACACCCCTGACCACCGGCATATAAAGTTCACGTTCATTGCAGCCACATACAAACAGCATCATCACATTAATCGTTGTATAATTCCTTCTCGCATCTACGCGCTCTCCTCTCACCTTTTTCTTTTGGCTTGTGGACTTCAGTGCACCTCACAACACAACAGATGTCTGTGACCAGGCGAAAAAACCTCTCCAAGCCAAACCGTAGCCGTTACACACAGCCTACAAAGTTGTCACCATATTAGCTAACGTCATAGTCAACATACAGTTGAAGTCAGAAGTTTACATACACCTTAGCCAAATATATTTAAACTCAGTTTCACAATTCCTGACATTTAATCCTAGCAAAAATTCCCTGTTTTAGGTCAGTTAGGATCACCACTTTATTTTAAGAATGTGAAATGTCAGAATAATATTAGAGAGAATGATTTATTTTATTTATCTTTTATTTCTTTCATCACATTCCCAGTGGGTCAGAAGTTTACATACACTCAATTAGTATTTGGTAGCGTTGCCTTTAATTATTTAACTTGGGTCAAAAGCTTCAGGTAGCCTTCCACAACCTTTCCACGATACGTTGGATGAATTTTGGCCCATTCCTCCTTGCAGAGCTGGTGTAACTGAGTCAGGTTTGTAGGCCTCCTTACTCGCATGCGCTTTTTCAGTTCTGCCCACATCTTTTCTATAGGATAAGGTCAGGGCTTTGTGATGGCCACTCCAATGCCTTGACTTTGTTGTCCTTAAGCCATTTTGCCACAACTTTTAAAGTACAGTATGCTTGGGGTCATTGTCCATTTGGAAAACCCATTTGCGACCAAGCTTTAACTTCCTGACTAATGTCTTGAGACATTGCTTCAATATATCCACATAATTTTCTTTCCTCGTGATGCCATCTATTTTGTGAAGTGCACCAGTCCCTCCTGCAGCAAAGCACCCCCACAACATGATGCTGCCACGCCCGTGCTTCACGGTTGGGATGGTGTTCTTCGGCTTGCAAGACTCCCTTTTTCCTCCAAACATAAAGATGGTCATTATGGCCAAACAGTTCTATTTTTGTTTCATCAGACCAGAGGACATTTCTCCAAAAAGTATGATCTTTGTCCCCATGTGCAGTTGCAAACCGTAGTCTGGCTTTTTTATGGCGGTTTTGGAGCAGCGGCTTCTTCCTTGCTGAGCGGCCTTTCAGGTTATGTCGATATAGGACTCGTTTTGCTGTGGATATAGATACTTTTGTACCTGTTTCCTCCAACATCTTCACAAGGTCCTTTGCTGTTGTTCTGGGATTGATTTTCACTTTTTGCACCAAAGTATGTTCATCTCTAGGATACAGAATGCGTCTGCTTCCTGAGCGGTATGACGGCTACCTGGTCCCATGGTGTTTATACTTGCGTACTATTGGTTGTACAGATGAACGTGGTACCTTCAGGCATTTGGAAATTGCCCCAAGGATGATCCAGATTTGTGGAGGTCTACAATTTTCTTTCTGAGGTCTTGGCTGATTTCTTTAGATTTTCCCATGATGTCAAGCAAAGAGGCACTGAGTTTGAAGGTAGGCCTTGAAAAACATCCACAGATACACCTCCAATTGACTCAAATGATGTCGGTTAGCCTATCAGAAGCTTCTAAAGCCATGACATTTTCTGGAATTTTACAAGCGTTTTAACCTTTCTGGGAAGGGTGTTTTTTTGCAGGGCGCCAAATTCAAACAACAGAAATCTCATAATTCAAATTCCTCAAACATACAAGTATTATACACCATTTTAAAGATAAACTTCTTGTTAAACCAACCACAGTGTCCGATCTCAAAAAAGGCTTTATGGCGAAATCACACCATGCGATTATGTTAGGACAGCGCCTAGCCACGGAGAGGTGTCACAAAAGTCAGAAATAGCGTTAAAATGAATCACTAACCTTTGATGATCTTCATCTGGTGGCACTCCCAGGACTCCATTCTACACAATAAATGTTTGTTTTATTCGATCATGTTAATCTTTATGTCCAAAAACCTTATTTGAAATTGACGCATTATGTTCAGAAATGCATTGTCTCAAACAAACATCCTGTGAAATTGCAGAGAGCCACATCAAATTACAGAAATACTCATCATAAACATTGATGAAAGTTACAAGAGATATACATAGGATTAAAGATAATCTTCTTGTTAATCTATCCGCTGTGTCCGATTTCAAAAAGGTTTTACGGCGAAAGCACACCATGCGATTATGTTAGGTCAGCGCCTAGCCACAAAAAAAACATATAGCCATTTTCCAGCCAAGGAGAGGTGTCACAAAAGTCAGAAATAGCATTAAAATTAATCACTTACCTTTGATGATCTTCATCTGATGGCACTCCCAGGCTCCATGTTATAAAATAAATGTTTGTTTTGTTCAATAAAGTTCATCTTTATGTTTAAATACCTCCTTTTTGTTCACGCGTTTAGTTCAGTAATCCAAGAGTTGTAGCGATGAGACAAGATAGTAGCTACTAAAAACAATTGGATACCACAAAATTGACGTAAAATTTAAAAGAAAAAAAGAAACCTCGTTTGACATGTTTCTACGAACTCTAATGGTACAGACGAAAAGTCTAAAAAGTACCATTAGAGTTCGTAGAAACATGTCAAACGAGGTTTCTTTTTTTATTTTAAATTTTACCCCAATTTCGTGGTATCCAATTGTTTTTAGTAGCTACTATCTTGTCTCATCGCTACAACTCTTGTACAGGCTCGGGAGAGACGAAGGTTGAAAGTCCTCCGCAACCAACTACTTCTGCTTCTTAACACAGCGCGCATCCAACCCGGAAGCCAGCCGCACCAATGTGTCGGAGGAAACACCTGGCAACCTTGGTTGGCGTGCACCGTGCCCGGCCCGCCACAGGAGTCGTTGGTGCGCGATGAGACAAGGATATCCCTACTGGCCAAGCCCTAACCCGGACGACACTAGGCCAATTATGCGTCGCCCCATGGACCTCCCGGTTGCAGCCGGTTACGACAGAGCCTGGGCGCGAACTTAGGGTCTCTGGTGGCACATCTGGCGCTGCAGTACAGCGCCCTTAACCACTGTGCCACCCGGGAGGCCGTCAAATAATGTTTCTAATCAATCCTTAGGGTGTTTTTTATCATAAACATTCAATAATGTTTCAACAGGACAATACTGTTTTCATTGGAAAGGGCTAAGTGCGATAAACAACTCATGGCTTTCAGTTGAGCCACTTACTCTGAGTGATCTTATTCGCTCCCCTTTCACAATAGAAGCCAGAAACAACTTCTAAAGACTGTTGACATCTACTGGAAGCCTTAGGAAGTGCAATCTGACCCCACAGACACTGGATATTCGATAGGCATTCACTTAAACTACAAAACTCAGAATTTCCACTTCCTCGTTGGATTTTTCTCAGGTGTTCGCCTGCCATGAGTTATGTTATACTCATTTTATGCCCATTTTAAGAATCTAGCAAAATTAACCGCTTTCTTGGGAACCATGCGTTTTTTGGGTGCGGCCCGTTGTCTACCCCTTTAACCATTGATCTCCACGGATGGTAGTCGGCATGGTTGTATGCTCTGCAAAAATACATTCACATTTTTAGTACACAATTAGTGATTTTATTCCACAGTATGCATTTATTTTTAAGAAAATTCACTGAAACCAAAATACCTTTAGTTTTGGTGATCCTCTCAGCTCTGGCTCATTTTCAAGTCCTAACCCTGAAACAGATAGCACCATCCCTACACAAACCTGGCACCATCCCTATGGTGATGACAGCATCATGCTGTGGCAATGTTTTTCAGCGGCAGGAACTGGGAGACTAGTCAGGATCGAGGGAAAGATGAACGGAGCAAAGCATAGAGAGATCCTTGATGAAAGCCTGCTCAGGACCTCAGACTGGGGCGAAGGTTCACCTTCCAACAGGACAATAACCCTAAGCACACAGCCAAGACAACACTTCGGGAAAAGTCTCTGAATGTCCTTGAGTGGCCCAACAAAACCCAGGACTTAAACCCGATCTAACATCTCTGTAGAGACCTGAAAATAGCTGTGCAGCAACGCTCACTATCCAATCTGACAGAGTTTGAGTGGATCTGCAGGGAAGAATGGGATCCCCAAATACAGCTGTGCCAAGCATGTAACTTCACATCCAAGAAGACTCGAGGATGTAATCGCTGACAAAGATGCTTCAACAAAGTACTGAGTAAAGGGTCTGAATACTAACACAACGTGCCAATGGAACACAGGAGTGATGGTTGCTGATAATGGGCCTCTGTATGCCTATGTAGATACTCCATTCAAAATCAGCCGTTTTCAGCTACAATAGTCAGACATGACACAGGAACAGAAACAATAACGCCTGGGGATGGAACCAAACTTTAGAACGGTAGTGTAAATACTCACACCCCTGAGTCAATGGCCGCAATTACAGCTCTGAGTCTTTCTGGGTAAGTCTCTAAGAACTTTCCACACCTGGATTGTGCAACATTTGCCCATTATTCTTTAAAAAAATTAGTCAATCTCTGTCTAATTGGTTGTCAACCCTTTTCAGGTCTTGCCATAGATTTTCGAATAGATTTAAGTCAAAACTGTACCTCGGCCACTCTGGAACATTCATTGTCTTCTTGGTGAGCAACTCCAGTGTAGATTTGGCCTTGTGTTCTAGGTTATTGTCCTGCTGAAAGGTTAATTCATTTCCCAGTGTCTGGTGGAAAGAAGACTGAACCAGTTTTCCTCTAAGATTTTGCCTTTTCTTAGTTCCATTACGCTCATTTTTGTATCCTGAAACACTCTCCTGTCCTTAACGATTACACGCATACCCATAACATGATGCAGCCACCACTATGCTTGAAAATATGGATGGTGGTACTGAATAATGTGTTGTATTGGATTTGCCCCAAACATAACACTTTGTATTCAGGACAAAAAGTGAATTGCTTTGACACATTTTTTTTGTAGTATTACTTTTATGCCTTGGTGGAAACAGGATGCATGTTTTGGAATATTTGTATTCTGTGAAGATTTCATTTTCACTCTGTCAATTATGTTAGTAAACTCAGCAAAAAAAAAGAAACACTCCTTTTTCAGGACACGGTCTTTCAAAGATAATTAGTAAAAATCCAAATAACTTCACAGATCTTCATTGTTAAGGGTTTAAACACTGTTTCCCATGCTTGTTCAATGAACCATAAACAATTAATGAACATGCACCTGTGGAACTGTCGTTAAGACACTAACAGCTTACAGATGGTAGGCAATTAAGGTCACAGTTCTGAAAACTTAGGACATTAAAGAGGCATTTCTACTGACTCTGAAAAACACCAAAATAAATATGCCCAGGGTCCCTGCCCATCTGCGTGAACGTGCCTTAGGCATGCTGCAAGGAGGCATGACTGCAGGTGTGGCCAGGGAAATAAATTACAATGTCTGTACTGTGAGCCGCCTAAGACAGCGCTACAGGGAGACAGGGCGGACAGCTGATCATCCTCGCAGTGGCAGACCACATGTAACAACACCTGCACAGGATAGGTACAGTGCCTTGCGAAAGTATTCGGCCCCCTTGAACTTTGCGACCTTTTGCCACATTTCAGGCTTCAAACATAAAGATATAAAACTGTATTTTTTTGTGAATAATCAACAACAAGTGGGACACAATCATGAAGTGGAACGACATTTATTGGATATTTCAAACTTTTTTAACAAATCAAAAACTGAAAAATTGGGCGTGCAAAATTATTCAGCCCCTTTACTTTCAGTGCAGCAAACTCTCTCCAGAAGTTCATTGAGGATCTATGAATGATCCAATGTTGACCTAAATGACTAATGATGATAAATACAATCCACCTGTGTGTAATCAAGTCTCCGTATAAATGCACCTGCACTGTGATAGTCTCAGAGATCCGTTAAAAGCGCAGAGAGCATCATGAAGAACAAGGAACACACCAGGCAGGTCCGAGATACTGTTGTGAAGAAGTTTAAAGCCGGATTTGGATACAAAAATATTTCCCAAGCTTTAAACATCCCAAGGAGCACTGTGCAAGCGATAATATTGAAATGGAAGGAGTATCAGACCACTGCAAATCTACCAAGACCTGGCCGTCCCTCTAAACTTTCAGCTCATACAAGGAGAAGACTGATCAGAGATGCAGCCAAGAGGCCCATGATCACTCTGGATGAACTGCAGAGATCTACAGCTGAGGTGGGAGACTCTGTCCATAGGACAACAATCAGTCGTATATTGCACAAATCTGGCCTTTATGGAAGAGTGGCAAGAAGAAAGCCATTTCTTAAAGATATCCATAAAAAGTGTTGTTTAAAGTTTGCCACAAGCCACCTGGGAGACACACCAAACATGTGGAAGAAGGTGCTCTGGTCAGATGAAACCAAAATTGAACTTTTGGCAACAATGCAAAACGTTATGTTTGGCGTAAAAGCAACACAGCTGAACACACCATCCCCACTGTCAAACATGGTGGTGGCAGCATCATGGTTTGGGCCTGCTTTTCTTCAGCAGGGACAGGGAAGATGGTTAAAATTGATGGGAAGATGGATGGAGCCAAATACAGGACCATTCTGGAAGAAAACCTGATGGAGTCTGCAAAAGACCTGAGACTGGGACGGAGATTTGTCATCCAACAAGATACAAAACATAAAGCAAAATCTATAATGTTATGGTTCAAAAATAAACATATCCAGGTGTTAGAATGGCCAAGTCAAAGTCCAGACCTGAATCCAATTGAGAATCTGTGGAAAGAACTGAAAACTGCTGTTCACAAATGCTCTCCATCCAACCTCACTGAGCTCGAGCTGTTTTGCAAGGAGGAATGGGAAAAAAATTCAGTCTCTCGATGTGCAAAACTGATAGAGACATACCCCAAGCGACTTACAGCTGTAATCGCAGCAAAAGGTGGCGCTACAAAGTATTAACTTAAGGGGGCTGAATAATTTTGCACGGCCAATTTTTCAGTTTTTGATTTGTTAAAAAAGTTTGAAATATCCAATAAATGTCGTTCCACTTCATGATTGCGTCCCACTTGTTGTTGATTCTTCACAAAAAAATACAGTTTTATATCTTTATGTTTGAAGCCTGAAATGTGGCAAAAGGTCGCAAAGTTCAAGGGGGCCGAATACTTTCGCAAGGCACTGTACATCCGAACATCAAACCTGCGGGACAGGTACAGGATGGCAACAACAGCTGCCCGAGTTACGCCAGGAACGCACAATCCCTCCAACAGTGCTAACTGTTCGCAATAGGCTGAGAGAGGGCTTGTAGGCCTGTTGTAAAGGCATGTCCTCACCAGACATCACCGGCAACAACATCGCCTATGGGCACAAACCCACCGTCACTGGATCAAACAGGACTGGCAAAAAGTGCTCTTCACTGACGAGTCACGGGTTTGACTCACCATCGGTGATGGTCAGATTCGCGTTTATCGTTGAAGGGATGAGGCCTTTACTCTAGAGCGGGATCAATTTGGAGGTAGAGGGTCCGTCATGGTCTGGGGCGGTGTGTCAGAGCGTCATCGGACTGAGCTTGTTGTCATTGCAAGCAATCTCAATGCTGTGCGTTACAGGAAAGACATCCTCCACCCTCATGTGGTACCCTTCCTGCAGGCTCATCCTGACATGACCCTCCAGCATGACAATGCCACCAGCTATACTGCTCGTTCTGTGTGTGATTTCCTGCAAGACAGGAATGTCAGTGTTCTGCCATGGCCAGCGAAGAGCCCGGATCTCAATTGAGCACGTCTGGGACCTGTTAAATCGGAGGGTGAGGGCTAGGGGGCCATTCCCCCGAGAAATGTCCAGGAACTTGCAGGTGCCTTGGTGGAAGAGTGTTAAATTTGCTGAAAATAAAAGCTGTTGACAGTGAGAGGACTTTTTTTTTTGTTGCTGAGTTTACTTTGGAGTAACTACAATGTTTTCAGTTTTCTCCTATGACAGACATTGGGTAGCCAAGTCTTCAGGGGGTCATTAGACAATGACAGAAAATTAGCGTGTAACCCTAACCTGGCATTTAAGGAGCATGAATGAATCCTATGATTGCTGATTAGAGGTAGAAGTGATAATTCACTTAACCTAGAGTTCTTCAATGTGGCAGATAGTGGTCCAAAAGGGTTACTACACTAGAATGCTTTAACATATTATGAATAGTCAGTGTCTCTACCTCGGAACTGCAGCTCAATTTCTTTCTTTCTCTCTCTCACACACACTGTAATGTACTCACATACGGGAGAGACTTGGGTCACTCTGTTTTCATGAATATATCATCTGGGTTGATAAGTGTTGAACATCCAAAATATAATAAAGCTTAAGCACTAGGGAGATAAGATGGCATTTGTGTGTTACATAAATTGCATAGTTTATTTACAAAAAAATACACTGCATTTTGACATACCAGGAATCAAGCAGAAATGGACTTGGAAAATAAAAATAATAAAAATAATTTTGGTGCCCGTCAATATTGAAAACTTACAGTATCATATTTACGCTCATATATTTTATGTTATGTTAACTAATAGCAAAGAAAAGTTTTGGAATTGGCCTAATCAAGACCAAATAAAATCTGTGTGACATGATACCCTTTGGATTTGTCACGACTCGCACCGAAGGTGGCTCCCCTGCCTGTTCGGGCGACGCTCGGCGCTCGTCGTCGCCGGTCTACTAGCCGCCACCAATCCCCTTTTCCTTTTCTGTTTGTTATGTCTTATTGGTTGCACCTGTCTCTTATTTTGTTTTGATTCAGGACTATTTAAGCCTGTTTTTGTGCGGGCTTGTTTTCTGTCAGTCGAGGTTGTTGTGTGTAGTGTTCCTGTCTGTTTGTGCCCTGTGTTGGGTTGGACAATTTTTGATTATTCGCCTGTTGTTTTGGGCGTTAATATTGAAGGCCGAAATCAGGTCCGGTTTCCCCAGTATCCTCTGCTCTCTGCGCTTGACTCCGCACCCACCACTCCAGGCTTTGTGACAGGATTTATCATTTTAGAATGTCAGTGTAGCTAGCTAGTAGCTAGTACACAGTGCAGGTTTTAATCACAACCAGAGGGACCACCTAAGTGACAAATGATCCTAGGTAGATTTAAAACAGGATCATTCTGTGGTTCTGGTGAGAACTGGCTAAATGTTTCACAAACCCATCCATGTTGAGGGAGCGGGCCCTACTTGACTTAACCTCTCATCAACCAATGTTGTCCTAAGGTGGGTCAGGTTTTAAGCTGAGAAGCTTTTCTCGCAAGAAGCACTGCTGACTGGTGTAACAACAGAAATCTTACAACGTGGAAATAGCTCATGGAAGACCTCTTTATAAGGTTCAAGAAACACAACAAAGTCAAGGAGAGTAGACGGTCTGTCCCTTCCACTTTTCTACTATCAAGAAGCCGCTTGGTTTGATGAACCTCATGTTTGAGGTCCTCTAAATCTGACGCAAAGGTCTGAGCAAAGGCAAACAGAGGCTCCTCATTCAATAATGTTGTACTCTTTGGGCTGAAAGACTGGACCCCTTGCATTATCTTGCAATTCTTCTTTGAAATACCCTCTGCAGCTCAGCTGTGAGACTGTCAAGCACCTGATAAAAGATAGCTCTTTGGAAGCTCTCACCATCACTTTGGTAACAATTTTTCTGTCTCACAGTGCTCATCATCAATAAGTCGTGAAATCACAGTCTTTTATACACTGCTTGTACACTTATTTTGCAGTGCTCTGCAATCTCTTCAACCTATTTCCATAGTTCTCCAAAGTAACCCTCACTTCTGTAGTCCTGTAATGTGTCTGTAAGGGCACCTACTAGATCCACAGCCCTTGCTAGGTCAAGAGAGCTTGATTGGAGCATGTCAGAAAGACATTTGGCGTCACCAAGCACTTTACAAAAGGTAACTTAAAGTCCTATGAAATGTAAATCTATCTGAGAAAGAAGGCCCCTTGCATCCACTGATCTATCACCACTATGTTCAAGTATGATATCCTGTAGCACTCTCAGAACTGCTGGAAGCATGTCCCTCAGATTACGTCATGCCATGTATCTGCATGCCCACCTTACATCCGTAAGTCTCTGTAGTTCCCTGGGCTGCTGCTGTGGATTCAGCTCTTTCTGAACTGCAAGCCACTTGAGATGAACGTACGAACCAGATACAAAGTTAGAAAGCTTCCACAGGAGACCAAAAAAGTGAACTTCCTCAGGCACTGAACCAAATGTAAAAAATGTACATTACAGTGCACATAAAATGCCAATCTTGCACTGTTTTTAATCCGTGCAGACATACCAGAATGCTTTCAGCTCATGACGGATGCACCATCACAGCCTTGCCCCACAAGACTATTTCTGTAGTCCAGACAGACCATGTTTTTCAAGGCAATCAATTATCATTTTTGAGGCCTGCTGCATCTAAGCTTTCAGCTGACTGAAAGTGTAAAAAGCTTTCGTGGATTGCCCCGTTGTAATAGTACCTCACAACTAAAGACATTTGTTTTTTTTCAATCTTTGGTTTCATCTGCAATTACACTAAACTTCAATTTCTTTTACTTGTCTTATTATTTCACATTGTACCATCTCAACTAAGGCCTCAAGAACTTTGTTCTGGATTTGGTGGCTTGTGTACTTAGCATTGCCACATGCATTCATCCTTTTCTCTTTGAGAGGGTCATGCTTGCTATTTCTTCTAAGACTGTCAAAAAATTACCCTTGTTGTGAGAGTCAGACTCTCGATGACCTCTCTGCGCTGTATTTTGAGTGGCAGTTAATAGGAGCACATCTGTAATTGTTTTGATGTAAGTACAGTTTTCCCTCACTTTCTTTTTCCCGATCCTCATTTATGACATCTAAAAGTGATGAGTTGCTGTCAATAGCCCTTTCATGCTGATTCCACAGCATTGATATGATGCTCTGCCTTCGAATGGAGCTTAAACCCAGAATCTTTAACGGCGCCTTTTTCCAGTTACAAAAACCTGACTGTGATGTGAAGGCAGATTCAGGTGTATTGGGCAGAGAAACATGACTGTGATGTGAAGGCAGATTCAGGTGTATTGGGCAGAGAAACCTGACTGTGATGTGAAGGCAGATTCAGGTGTATTGGGCAGAGAAACATGACTGTGATGTGAAGGCAGATTCAGGTGTATTGGGCAGAGAAACCTGACTGCGATGTGAAGGCAGATTCAGGTGTATTGGGCAGAGAAACCTGACTGCGATGTGAAGGCAGATTCAGGTGTATTGGGCAGAGAAACCTGACTGTGATGTGAAGGCAGATTCAGGTGTATTGGGCAGAGAAACATGACTGTGATGTGAAGGCAGATTCAGGTGTATTGGGCAGAGAAACATGACTGTGACGTGAAGGAAGATTCAGGTGTATTGGGCAGAGAAACATGACTGTGACGTGAAGGTAGATTCAGGTGTATTGGGCAGAGAAACATGACTGTGACGTGAAGGCAGATTCAGGTGTATTGGGCAGAGAAACATGACTGTGATGTGAAGGCAGATTCAGGTGTATTGGGCAGAGAAACATGACTGTGATGTGAAGGCAGATTCAGGTGTATTGGGCAGAGAAACATGACTGTGATGTGAAGGCAGATTCAGGTGTATTGGGCAGAGAAACCTGACTGTGATGTGAAGGCAGATTCAGGTGTATTGGGCAGAGAAACATGACTGTGATGTGAAGGCAGATTCAGGTGTATTGGGCAGAGAAACATGACTGTGATGTGAAGGCAGATTCAGGTGTATTGGGCAGAGAAACATGACTGTGATGTGAAGGCAGATTCAGGTGTATTGGGGAGAGAAACATGACTGTGATGTGAAGGCAGATTCAGGTGTATTGGGGAGAGAAACATGACTGTGATGTGAAGGCAGATTCAGGTGTATTGGGCAGAGAAAAATGCCTACAGGCGAAACAATAAGTCACATTTTGACTTACATAATATTCAAGCCATGAATTGTCCTTATACCAGAAGCTGTTGAAAGCCCCTTTCCTGGTACCATACTGAGTTCTGGGCAATGTTTTCAAACACGGCTGTACAGGACCCTCTTCTCTGGATCTTGAAATGTCTGAAATATACGTTAATAATGTGTCATATCTCTAAGGAAATGTATAATTAAGGGATCCACAAGATTAGATACTAATACTAATACTAATAGTATAGGCCTGGCCTACCATTGGTTGTAGTTTAAAGGATAGGCCTGGCCTACCATTGGGTCATTTTGGAACAGCATATCTGGTGCTTGATGCAGTAGGGAGGGGCTCCATGACATCTCCTGGCAGCTCTGGCTCACTGTCTTGCTCAGAGCCAGAGGTCTCTGTGTCATCCCTTGATACAGTGGGAGGGCCTCCATGACATCTCCTGGCAGCTCTGGCTCACTGTCTTGCTCAGAGTCAGAGGTCTCTGTGTCATCCCTTGATACAGTTGGGAGGGGCTCCATGACATCTCCTGGCAGCTCTGACTCACTGTCTTGCTCAGAGCCAGAGGTCTCTGTGTCATCCCTTGATACAGTTGGGAGGGGCTCCATGACATCTCCTGGCAGCTCTGACTCACTGTCTTGCTCAGAGCCAGAGGTCTCTGTGTCATCCCTTGATACAGTTGGGAGGGGCTTGATGACATCTCCTGGCAGCTCTGGCTCACTGTCTTGTTCAGAGCCAGAGATCTCTGTGTCATCCCTTGATGCAGTAGGGAGGGGCTTGGTGACATCACCTGGCAGCTCTGGCTCACTGTCTTGTTCAGAGTCAGAGGTCTCTGTTACATCTATTACATTAAAATAACACAAGAACCATAATCACAATAAAAATGCCACAGCCATCAAAACAAGTACACACATGAATCAACAGCCAACATGTTAAGGTGAGGTTTAATCTTACAAAATCATCAAAATCGGCTATGGATCAAATGATGGAGAGAATGGACCGATGGTCCACCTTCTGCTCCCCCAGCTCAGGACTCTCCATCCCCCAGCTCCAGCGCTCTCCGTCTTACGCTCCCGAGGGATTATGATGGAGCGGCGGCGGGGTGCCAGGGGTTCTTACTCCAACTGAAACTGTACCAGGCCACCGTAAGACCCACTCCCTCGGGAGCGGAGAGGGTGAGTGTCCTCGTCTCCTGCCTCACGGGTCGTGCTCTGGAGTGGGCGAACACAGTCTGGAATGGCCCAGACTCAGCGAAGGAGCACTACCCAGAGTTTACCCGCCGTTTTCGTGCCGTGTTTGACCAGCCTCCAGAGACAGGAGAAGAGGAGCGCCCAGGTTTACGCGCTGGAGTTCCGGACCTTGGCAGCAGGATCTGGGTGGAACGACAGGGTCCTTATCGACCACTACCGGCGTAGTCTCCGGGAGGACGTCAGCAGGGAGCTAACTTGTCGGGACACCGCTCTTTCCCTGGATGAGCTGATTGACATGTCCATCCGACTGGACAATCTGCTGGCTGCCCGCGGGCGTTCGGAGAGGGTCCTGTGCCTTTCACCACCCAGCACCTCCGCTCCCATTCCGATGGAGTTGGGAGGGGCCGTGCCGAGGGGTACCGGAGGAGGAGGCCCCCCCTGCACCAGCTGTGGTCGGAGAGAACACACTGTGATCAGTGCTGGGGGGGTCCATCTGGGAGTCGAGATGGCAGGCGGAACACTTCTCGATCACCCCAGGTGAGTCAGCACCAACTCACCCAGAACCCCCCTGTTGGTCACATGTTTGTCTTGATTTTTTTCCTTTGATTTTTTCCCTCTTCCCAGCATAGGGCGATAGTCGATTCAGGCGCAGCTGGGAACTTTATGGATCGCGGACTCGCCCTTAAGTTAGGTGTTCCTCTTGTGCCGATAGATTCTCCCTTTCCCGTGCACTTCCTAGATAGCCGGCCATTAGGGTCAGGGAGACCACGGTTACACTGGACATGGTGACGCAGGGGAATCATAGGGAGCGTATCAGTCTCTATATTATTGATTCGCCTGCGTTTCCAGTGGTGCTAGGGATTCCCTGGCTGGCCGGGCACAATCCTTACATTTTGTGGAGGCGGGGTTCTCCAGGGGTGGTCAGAGGAGTGTTCTGGAAGGTGTCTGGGAGTTTCCATCGGTGCCACGTCGGTGGAGAGTCCAGACCAGGGTTCCACGGTGTGCATTCCCCCCGAGTATGCCGATTTGGCAATCACTTTCAGTAAAAGGATAGTGACTAAATTACCACCTCATCGACCGGGAAGGGATTGTGCGATAGATCTCCAGGTAAACGCTGCGCTTCCCAAGAGTCACGTGTACCCATTGTCCCAAGAGGAGACGTTGGCTATAGAGACATATGTCACGGAGACTCTGGGACAGAGGTACATTCGGCCCTCCGCATCACCCGTCTCCTCTAGTTTTTTTTTTGTGAAGAAAAAGGAGGTAGGTTTGTGTCCGTGTATTGATTATAGAGGTCTAAACGCCATCACAGTGGGGTTTAGTTACCCACTACCTCTCATCGCTACGCGGTGTAATCATTTCACGGAGCGCAGTTCTTCACAAAACTGCATCTCAGGAGCAGTATAGTCTGGTGCATATTCGGAAGGGAGACGAGCGGAAAACCGCATTTAGTACCACATCAGGTCACTATGAGTACCGCGCCATGTTGTATGGGTTAAAGAATGCTCCAGCTGTTTTCAATCCTTTGTAGACAAGATTCTCAGGGACCTGCACGGGCAGGGAGTGGTTGTTTATATCGATGACATTCTGATCTACTCAGCCACTCACGCTGCGCATGTGTCTCTGGTACGCAAGGTGCTTGGTAGACTGCTGGAGCATGACCTATACGTCAAGGCTGAGAAGTGTGTGTTCTCCTTTCTGGGTTATGGCATTTCCACCTCGGGGGTGGTGATGGATGGCGACCGCATTAAGGCCGTGCATAATTGGCCAACTCCGACCATAGTAAAAGAGGTGCAGCGGTTTTTGGGTTTTGCCAACTACTACCGGAGGTTTATCCGGGGTTTTGGCCAGGTAGCGGCTCCCATTACCTCACTGCTGAAGGGGGGCCCGGTGCGGTTACAGTGGTCAGCAGAGGCAGACGGAGCTTTCAACAGGTTGAAGGCGCTGTTCACGGATGCACCCGCGTTGGCGCATCCGGACCCCTCTCTAGCATTCATAGTGGAGGTGGACGCGTCCGAGGCTGGGGTGCGTGCCGTGCTATCACAGCGCTCGGGTACGCCACCAAAACTCCGCCCCTGCGCTTTCTTCTCAAGGAAGCTCAGCCCAGCGGAGCATAACTATGATGTGGGGGACCGGGAGTTGTTAGCGGTGGTCAGGGCTCTGAAGTTGTGGAGGCACTGGCTTGAGGGGGCCAAGCACCCCTTTCTCATCTGGACCGACCACCTGAATCTGGAGTATATTCGGGCAGCTAGGAGACTGAACCCACGTCAGGCAAGGTGGGCCATGTTCTTCACCCGATTACGGTTTATGTTATCATATAGACCGGGCTCCCAGAATGTAAAGGCTGACGCACTATCCCGCCTTTACGACACGGAGGATCGGTCCACCGAACCTACTCCCATCCTTCCCGCCTTGAGGCTGATAGCACCAGTAGTATGGGAGGTGGCCTCGGACATCGAGCGGGCGTTACGGGCGGAACCCGCGCCTCCTCAGTGTCCGGCGGGGCGGAAGTACGTGCCGCTTGGTGTCCGAGACCATCTGATTCGGTGGGCTCACGTCCTACCCTTCTCGGGTCACCCTGGGTGGCGAGGACAGTGGGGAGCCTTCGGGGGAGGTATTGGTGGCCCACCTTGGCTAGGGACGTTAGGGTTTATGTTCCATCGCCTCCATCCGGATCGCCCTGCGCCTCGTCCTCCGGGTCGACCTCGAGGCCGGGGTTGGCGCGCTTCTGGAGCAGCGCGTCGGGGGGGGGGGGGGGGCCGGGTACTGTCACGAGTCCGACCGAAGGTGGCTCCCCTTCCCGTTCGGGTGGCGCCCGGCAGTCGTCGTTACCGGCCTACTAGCTGCCAATGATTTCATTCCTCCCCCCCTTATGTGTTTATTAGTATCACCTGTTTCAGTTTGTTGTAATTAGTTGGGCTTTATTAGTCAGCCGGCCCACCCGTTTCTTTGTGCGGGATTGATTTTTGTAACCCTGGTGTTTGTTATTGTCGAACGTGTTGGTTTATGTTCGTGTATAGACTGTTTCGTTCCCCGTGTCTGGGGCATTTTGTTTTGAGCACCCAGTGTTTAGTGGGGTGGTCGTGGTTCACCGTGTCTGGGGCATTTTGTTTTGAGCACCCAGTGTTTAGTGGGGTGGTCGTGGTTCACCGTGTCTGGGGCATTTTGTTTTGAGCACCCAGTGTTTAGTGGGGTGGCCGTGGTGCACCGTGTGTTAATGGAACACTATATTGAACTCTCTGTTTTCCTGCGCCTGACTTCCCACTCACGACACCCAGTACCTTACATCTCTAGCTTCAGTGATTTTTGCAATTCATTCCAGTCATTGGCAGCAGAGAACTGTAAGGAAAGGCGCGGCCAAATGAGGTGATGGCTTTGGGGGTGGCCAGTGAAATATACCTGCTGGAGTGCGTGCTACGGGTGGGTGTTGCTATTGTGACCAGTGAGCTGAGATAAGGCGGGGATTTACCTAGCAAAGGCTTATAGATGACCTGGAGCCAGTGGGTTTGGCAACGAGAGCATACAGGTCGCAGTGGTGGGTAGTATATGGAGCTTTGTTGACAAAACGGATGGCACTGTGATAGACTTCATCCAATTTGCTGAGTAGAGTGTTGGAGGCTATTTTGTAAATGACATCGCCGAAGTCGAGGATTGGTAGGATAGTCAGTTTTACGAGTGTATGTTTGGCAGCATGAGTGAAGGAGGCTTTGATGCGAAATAGGAAGCCGATTCTAGATTTAATTTTGGATTGGAGAAGTTTAATGTGAGTCTGGAATGAGGGTTAGATCATGGCTAGCCCTACTCTACAGTAACTAACTTAGCTAGCTATAATTTTTTACACCTTTATGATAGCAAATTGTGGTAATCTTTTGATAATAACAATTGTTAGTTTTGAGTTTAAGTACGAAAATCTAACTGAGTTAATAATGGATTTCAAATTGCTGAACACTGACAGCTGTAGCCTACTAGTTACCCCACATCAGCTAAACATTTGTATGCTGTAACTTTCGACACTGCACTGTATATGCGTGTATTACTAGCACAGACATAAACATAATGTTAGGCTAAATTGGGAACCGGTCTCTCTTATCTGATTAACTGTTTGTTAATGGAGCCAAATGTCTAACAAACCAGTTATGCATTAGGGGGCGCTATTCAAATTTTTGGATGAAAAACGTTCCCGTTTGAAACAAGATATTTTGTCCCGAAAAGATGCTCGACTATGCATATAATTGACAGCTTTGTTACAGGCGAAACCCAGATAAAAATCCAACCAGGAAGTGCCGCATTTTTTTAAACCGCCTTATGCCAATGACTCCTTATATGGCTGTGAATGAGCTACAAATGAGCTTACATTTTCCACGTATTCCCCAAGGTGTCTCCAGCATTGTGACGTCTTTTTACGCATTTCCATTGAAGAATAGCCGTAAGGGAGCATATTTAGCAAGTGGTCACATGGTGTCTCCCGCAGAAAATCTTGCGTAAAATACTGAGGTAGCCATTTTTCCAATCGCTTCTTATGAGAAACCAATTGCCTCGACGGATACATTATCAAATCTATATGTTAAAAACACCTTGAGGATGGATCCTAAACAACGTTTGTCGTGTTTCTGTCGATATTATGGAGTTAATTTTGAAAAAAGTTTGGAGTTGTAATGGTAGCATTTTCCGGTCGATTTCTCAGCCAAGCATGATGAACAAACGGGAGCTATTTCGCCTACAAAAATAATCTTTTTGGAAAAAAGGAACATTTGCTATCTAACTGGGAGTCTCCTGAGTGAAAGTATCCAAAGTTCTTCAAAGGTAAATTATTTAATTTGGTTGCTTTTCTTATTTTTGTGAAAATGTTGCCTGCTGCCAGCAGAGCCTAGCATAGCATTATGCCATGATAAACTTACACAAATGCTTGTCTAGTGTTGACTGTAACGCATATTTTGAAAATCTGAGATGACAGTGTTGTTAACAAAAGGCTAAGCTTATGTTTGAATATATTTATTTCATTTGCGATTTTCATGAATAGGAAAAGTTACTAGGGGTATTTATGTCCGCTGCGTTATGCTAATTCGTTTGAGGCTATGATTACGATCCCGGATCCGGGATTGCTCGTCGCAAGAGGATTTAACTTACACAGCGACTCAACTTTCATAAAAGTTGTTCAGGAAACCTATACCTGATGCTGAACCTTAAAACTTACTTCAAATATAATGCTTTCCCCAATCGTGAAAAGAGCTTGTGGAGATGTGGAAATATTCTCTCTTCTTCTGTATGTTCTTCTTATTCTTCTGTATCTCGCAACTAACGTTAATATTCTCTCCTCCTCATCATCGATTTGAAAAATGCTCCGCCGAATGTCAACATAAATGCTTCTTTCAATAAGAGGTGAAATGAATATCAAACTACCAGTAGCGAATGGCATTTTGGGGTGGCACCCACCCCGGAAACCCCTCTGGCTCCGCTTCTGCATATATCCTCTCTGGGCTTCCATAGCTTTTTTTTACAGTGGAGATGAAGTTTATGAATTGCGTAGTTGGGCTGATGAGACATTGGATTGCGCACTGAAATTGAACAGTGAATAGGCATTTCAATGTCATAGCCTTAGCCGGTGGTAATTTGTGGAATAGACACCGCCTGGAATGTGGTTTTAACCAATCAGCATCCAGGATTAAAGCCACCCCGTCTAAAAGGAAAGAAGCATGTTCTCCTTGTGATGTTCAGAGGCCGAGGAACAATGACCTTAAGTTCGGCAAAAATGTAGCAAAACAATTCCGAAATGTAATAAATGTCATAATTTGATGCAATTATGACTTTGGTACAGTAATCAAACACTTGGCTCAACATTTTTAGCAGTTGGTCTATCAACTCAGGGGAAAAAAATATACAAAAGAATACAATCTCAGCTGCTGGAAAATATATTTATAATATATTTTGTACTAACTGTATTGCTCAAATTGATCCGAGAATATAAATGATGTAGGCTGAATCGAACATAAGGGAAGGGTTAAACCTGTAATGGAAAAGGGGAAAGAGAGACATTGGGAATCAATTCCATTAACTGGCAGCAACTGTATTTCACTATGCTTGGTGGTTGTGGCTGGCTGGCTTAGGGCCTCCTTGGCTGAGTGTGTGTCCAGAATGCCTGGTCAGGGTAAAGCGTAGGTATGGTAGGCCTAAAGGCATCCAGGTGCCTGCATCAATGATACCCTTATGGACAGTCTGTAAGCGTGTTCATGTTAGTGAACCTCCTCACGAAGATCCCTTTAAGCATTTCTTAAAGGACACGTTCAGGTAGTCCCTCTAGAAGGAGCACGAGAGAAAGAAGAGGGCGTTTAATTACAGTTCAGCCCTTCACTTACACAGGGCCACAGTGTAATTCCTCCAGCTGCAAGCCTCATTTGCATTTAACCATCAAGCCTGAGACGGAAATGGGAACGGGGTGT
Organism: Oncorhynchus mykiss; assembly: GCF_057628025.1. Lineage (NCBI taxonomy): Eukaryota > Metazoa > Chordata > Actinopteri > Salmoniformes > Salmonidae > Oncorhynchus > Oncorhynchus mykiss. The sequence continues at coordinate 2,831,367 of NC_143049.1, forward strand.
AACACACTCTATGAGAGCGGTAGCAGAAGAGAGAAAATGTGGTAATTACAGGCTGCTTCCCAAATAGCACTCTATTTCCCTATAGTGCACTACTTTTGACCAGAGCCCTGTGGGCCCTGTTCAAAAGTAGTGCTTTATGTAGGGAACAGGGTGCCATTTGGGAAACCCCCATAGACCAAGCTGTGAGTTGGGAAAGGATGACTTGGCTTCCTTCCTCATCCACCCTTTTCATCTGCTTGTTCAATGCTTCATTCTCCCACATACAGTACACCCATACACCCATACTCTCTAAACTGCACCACTAAAGGGGGCTAAAAGCATTGTTTTTCGTAGACTCAGAATTCTGAAAATGCTTTATCACTATATCAGGGTCCCAAATGGCACGCTATTCCCCCATATAGTGCTATATAGGAAATACAATGACATTTGGGATGCAATTTAGATCTGGTTCAATACATTCTCCTAAGCAGGATGTTATCATTTAGGCACACACACATTTAGGTCATGCTTGGACCCTTGGCTGCAGTCAGTTGGCTACCACGCTGCTCCACCTCTTTGTGCTGCGTATCAGAGCACATTTTTTACATACCTGCCTGTCACATGCTGTCTGTGTCTGTGATACCAGGATCGTATTCGCTAGGCACCAAACCAAAGAATACTTACTGAAGCAAAACAGGGAGGGTCTACCATTTTCATCTTCCATTGCAAAATGTTTTGGTTTTGGTTTTGAGCCCTAATGTATCTGTCAATTTTTAGCCTGGGAGACACAGATGTTAGGTCTCTATGGAGCACTAGATGGCAGACAGGAACTCCAGACCCCCCAAACTCAACTGCACACAGAGTTATCATAACAACATCACAGATGGAGAGAGAGAGAAAATTTGAATGGTAAAATCCCTTGTATTGGAATCTCCAGTACTTGAACATTCAACCCTCAGAAGTCATGCACCAATGCGCTGTGTAAGAAAAACAGAGAGAGAGATTTACTTTGTCTTACTTTGTGACATCCTCATTACACTAAAAACACCACATTACCCCCCCCCCCCCCCACCAAAAAAAAACATACATACCACCACTACTTCAACAAAATCACATTACACAACCCAGCACAATCCAATTCAGCACCACACTACAAAAATACATAAACCCCCATACCTCCTGAAACATCTCCACATTATTCAACATTATATTAAACAAAAATTCAACATCATTTATTTTCACTGTTAAAATAACTGTGGGCCAAAACAAACATCCCACAGAAAACACCACCCCCAACCTTATGCACAGGCAGTCCAACAGAGACAATACCGGCATCACCCTCGGCATCACCCTCGGCATCACCCTCGTACACACAGGAAAAAAGCATGCAGAACAGTTTCAGTTGATACACAAGACGGACACCCCTCCTAGACCCCTGGGTCAAACCGAGCCAACCAGCTATTTCTGGCCAGGGCCACACGAACCACCCTTCACTGGAGGTCTCCTGTCCTTTTCAGCCCTGGGAGCTTGTCGAGCTCCTGGTACCCATTGCCTTTGATGCTTCCTCACTGCCTTTCAGTTTTTAAGGTTCCTCTCCTTGACACTGAGATCACACAACGCCAGGGTCGGAGTGTTACAGTAAAAGTCAGTAAGTCTTTCGGACCATACTGCCAGTCCCCGGTCTCTGCTGTCAATTGTAGTGGCCGACCAAACCCTCCTGGGCTCAGGCAGCTTCTCATGGACCTCCCCAATGACCCTCAGTTAGGAATCCTTGGGAAATCCCTACATTTAACCCCTAGCCTTCCCCTAACCATAACCTAAACCATAGCCCAAACCTTAAGGCATAGAGAGACAGAAAGATTAACATTGAGATTGAGTATGGGTGTTCTATTCCTAATCACAATGCTGTCTTTGGTTCTTGTTCTCGCACAGAGAACAATCCTGATATTTCAACAGAATGCCCACTTTGAGACACAAGGAGAGGCAGCTTGCTGCTCGTCTCGTCTCTCTGCCGGACGGGTGTCTTCAGCAGGAGTGAAGTGTTCAGGTAAATAATGAATGGTTCACACACACGCACACATCACGTCCATACGGGCCACAGGAGGCAGGGTTGGGGAGTAACATGTAAGGGATTACAAAAAACGGTAACTTTAATCCGTTCTGTTACTTGCATTAATATTGTAATCAGATTACAGATACTTTTGAAAAGTTTGATGATTACTTCTAGGATTACTTTTAAATTCAGAAAGTATGCTTGCAAAAACAAATATTTGACACTTTTCTGTTTCTGTCTCAATGACATTCAAATCAGCATTGAAAATATCAGCCTGAGTGAGTCTGACCACAAGTCAGAGACCACTATGATGACACACCAAATGTGTAGGCTACAGTCCAAGCTATGTCTTTCATTGGTGCGACTGTTGTCGGCATCCACAGATTATCCAATTTGAATAAACGCTTGGAGGCAAGGATGACAGCAGTGGTGTAGTCTACGGCAATACGGATATCACTTATTATTGATATCTACATCGCGCATTGATGTGAATCACACTGCTGCTCTCTCATTTAGTAATTTGCGCCTTACAGATTGTGGTTGTTTTGGATGGCTGTTCACAAATCTAAATGTGTATTTGAACCCAATAATGGTTGAATTCAAGAAGTTTAAGCTGCCTATCAATCATTGTTTTTGAAAGATGCGCTCTTGCAACAGCTGCACAGTGTGGATCCAGGATTATGTAATAAAAGTGGGGCTTTTATTGCTCAATCTAATTCATGCTGATAAAAAAATGGACACATGCTCAAACTTGCACACTTTTGATAGACTTAAAAGGGGCAATCTGTAGTTGCTACATCCATTTTTGGACTTATACATTATATGTACACTACCGGTTAAAAGTTTTAGAACACCTACTCATTCAAGGGTTTTTCTTTATTTTTTTGTATTTTCTACGTTGTAGAATAATAGTTATGACATCAAAACTATGAAATAACACATGTGGAATCATGTAGTAACCAAAAAAGTGTTAAACCTATCAAAATATATTTTGTATTTGAGATTCTTCAAATAGCCACCCTTTACCTTGATGACAGCTTTTCACACGCTTGGCATTCTCGCAACCAGTCACCTGGAATGCATTTCAATTAACAGAACAATCTTACAGAAGAAAGCCCTATTTGGTAAAAGACCAGGTCCATATTATGGCAAGAACAGCTCAAATAAGCAAAGAGAAACGACAGACCATCATTACTTTAAGACATGAAGGTCAGTTAATACGGAAAATGTCAAGAACTTTGAAAAACGCTATGATGAAACTAGCTCTCATGAGGACAGCCAAAGGAATGGAAGACCCAGAGTTACCTCTGCTGCAGAGGATAAGTTCATTAGAGTTACCAGCCTCAGGCCTCCTGAGGGGCGCAGTGGTCTAAGGCACTGCATCGCAGTGTTAGCTGTGCCACTAGAGATTCTGGGTTCGAGTCCAGGCTCTGTTGAAGCTGGCTGCGACTGGGAGACCCATGGTGCGATGCACAATTGGCCCAGCGTCGTCCGGGATAGGGGAGGGTTTGGCCGGCAGAGATGTCCTTGTCCCATTGCACACTAGCAACTCCTGTGGCGGGCCGGGTGCAGTGCACGCTGACATGGTTGCCAGATGCACGGTGTTTCCTCCAAAACATTGGTGTGGCTGGCTTCCCGGTTAAGTAGGCATTGTGTCAAGAAGCAGTGCGGCTTGGTTGGGTTGTGTTTTGGAGGACGCACAGCTCTCGACCTTTGCCTCTCCTGAGTCTGTACGGGAGTTGCAGCAATGAGACAAGACTAACTACCAATAGGATAACATGAAATCTGGGAGAAAAAAAAGGTAAACAAAAAAAAGAGTTACCAGCCTCAGAAATTGCAGCCCAAATAAATGCAGGGTGAAAGTAACAGACACATCTCAATATCAACTGTTCAGAGGAGACTGTGTGAATCAGGCCTTCATGGTTGAATTGCTGCAAAGAAACCACTACTAAAAGACACAAATAATAAGAAGAGACTTGCTTGTGTCAAGAAACACGAGCAATGGGCATTAGACCGGTGAAAAGTCCAAATTTGAGATTTTTGGTTACAACCGTCGTGTCTTTGTGAGATGTGGTGGGGGTGAACGGATGATCTCATGTGTGTTTCCCACGTAAAGCATTGAGGAGGAGGTGTTATGGTGGGGGGGTGCTTTGCTGGTGACACTGTCTGTGATTTATTTAGAATTCAAGGCACACTTAACCAGCATGGCTAACACAGCATTCTGCAGCGACACGCCATTCCATCTGGTTTAAGCTTAGTAGGACTATCATTTGTTTTTCAACAGGACAATGACCCAACACACCTCCAGGCTGTGTAAGGGCTATTTGACCAAGAAGGAGAGTGATGGCGTGCTGCATCAGATGACCTCGCCTCCACAATCACCTGACCTCAACCCAATTGAGATGGTTAGGAATGATTTGGACCGCAATGTGAAAGAAAAGCAGCCAACAAGTGCCAAGAAGGAGGGTGATGGAGTACTGTATCAGATGACCTGGCCTCCACAATCACCCAACCTCAACCCAATTGAGATTGTTTGGGATGTCACGAGATGCTAGGAGTGGTGGGTGGAATCAGGCGCAGAGAGCAGGGTTCAGTAGAGTGTCAATGTATTCTCCGGCGCACAAAACGGTCACGCCAACACACAGGGCGCATACAATTAACCAGCCCAAAACACAGGACCAAAATAGTCCGGAGAATACATACACGAAAACCACCATACAACAGAGTATCAAAAACAATCCCGCACAAAACAAGGGCGGGATTGCAATCACGGGATGCTAGCAAGGACTGAATCCATATCGTCCTAAATGTTCCCCTATTCCCTATATGGAGCACTACTTTTGACTAAAACCTTATGGGAATAGGGAAAACCGATGTCGAATCTAATTTGATCACCTTGTTGCAGGAGAACTTTCCTGCAACACACATATCTATAACGTTTAGAGGCTTAAAAAAATTATTTAAAAAAGGCTTTTAAGGTTTGAAATTTCAGACTTGATTTCCCCTTATGAAAAATGTATCAAGCTCTACAAAAATGTCCATGAATTATAATCCACATAGGCATTCACATTTCCTGTTGCTGCAGGATTATTTTCATGCGTAGGAGACTGGCTCAAATTATGATCCTACATCTGTAGGGTACTATTTGGAATGCCCACCTTACTGGCAGGTGTAACAAGTGCGCTGAGAGTTGGAACGCAAGTTCAGTGAGTGTTTTAATAAATAAAAGCAACAATGAACACGAAACACAAACAACGCACCGACATAAAAACAGTCAATAACACCTGAGTAAAGAACCAATGGGAGTGACAGATAAAGGGAAGATAATTAAGGAGGTGATGGAGTTCTGGTGAGTGTCATGAGGCGCAGGTGCACGCTTGACGATGGTGACAGGTGTGCGGGATAATCAGCAGCCTGATGACCAAGAGACCGGAGAAGAGTATACGTGACAGCAGGCCCCTAGCTTCCACACTCCGATGCACACAGATGCGGAAAACCTCCACCAAGCAGATCTAGAATCCTTCCTCTTCTGTTGGGCTCAATGTTACCTTGTGAATGTCTTTGAAGTCATGTGAGGTGTATGCAGTAGAACCTCAAACCAAAGCAGATCAAAGTAGGTCAACAAGGGTTTGTCTCAAATGGGACGGTATTAGAGCTCTATGTGTCTTGGTCAAAAGCAGTGCACTATATAGGGAACAGGGTGCCATTTGGGATGCAGACCCAGGCTGAGAAACCTTCCTCGTCTGTTGGGCTCAACGTCACTTAGTGAATCTCTTTGAAGTCACGTGATGTGTATAGGAAGAGTATATGCAGAAGGCTGTGGTCTGTGTTCACTGAGCTAATTCAAAGACATAATGAGCTACAGCACATCAATCCATCGTGGAGGCATGTTAGGTGTGCTGTCTAATGTCTGTCTAATGTGGTAAAATTACTTTAATACAAACCCAATTCAGATGGCTTCTTTAATACTTTAACTAATATGTTGTCAGTGCACTCACAACAGCCAGCCAATCGACATGCTGTGACTTATCACATTTCCTGGTTATTATTACAGTCTCCTTGACGACATAAGAAAGGAAGTGGAACCTTTGAAGGGATAATTGCTTGACTTTCTGTGACATCTCAAGGGATTGAGAAGTCTAAAGACTATGTTTAAAAAGCTGCTCTGTGTTGAATTAAAGCACGTTTAGGGGTTAGGACAGCTTAAAGCTCATGAATAATGTCGTAACCAATTGAATAACATTTCACCTTCTCTCTATACCTGACAATACCAGACAATAGCCTTGTACTTTCTTATTTTCTGGAAATCATATCAAATCCACTTTAAGCCAAAGAGCATTGTTTGGTTATTTTCTTGAGTGAAATGTATGTTTTGAAAATTGAGTTTTGAAGTTCCTCACAATTCTCAGCCAGTTCAATATTTCCAGTTATTTCAATTCTTCCTTTGCCTCTCCACCAACCACTACTCAACCACTACACAAACTACTGTAAGATTACAGGGACATGGAGAAAAGAATAAAGACATTGATGTCTTCAACATGAAACAGAAGATATTGCTACATTTATCAGGAATGTTGGTGGAGGAATTTACCTCAAAGGAATTTTTAGAAAACAATTAACACCTTATTTTTAAAACATGATACTGTGCAAAGGCTAAATGTATCTTTGCCAGGTAGTAGCACTGTAGCACTAATTCCCAAAACTTTTTGGGACACTGTAAAGTCCATGGAGAATAAGAGCACCTCCTCCCAGCCGCCCACTGCACTGAGGCAAGGAAACACTGTCACCACTGATAAATCTACCATAATCAAGAATTTCAATAAGCATTTTTCTAGGGCTGGCCATGCTTTCCACCTGGCTACCCCTACCCCACCCAACAGCTAGTAACCCCCACAGCAACTTAACTTGCCCAAGTCCCCCCCCCGCTTCTCCTTCAACCAAATCCAGATAGCTGATGTTCTGAAAGAGCGGCAAAATCTGGACCCCTACAAATCAGCTGGGCTAGACAATCCGGACCCTCTCTTTCTAAAATTATCCGCCACAATTGTTGCAACTCCTATTACTAGCCTGTTCAAACTCTCTTTCGTATCGTCTGAGCCAAACTGTTACAGACCTATATCCATCCTGCCCTGCCTTTCTTCGAAAGTCTTCGAAAGCCAAGTTAAAAAACAGATTACCGACCATTTTGAATCCCACCGTACCTTCTACACTATGCAATCTGGTTTCCGAGCTGGTCTTGGGTGCACCTCAGCCACGCTCAAGATCCTAAACGATATCATAACCGCCATCGATAAAAGACAGTATTGTGCAGACTTCTTCATCAACCTGGCCAAGGCTTTCGACTGTCAATCACTGCATTCTTATCGGCAGACTCAATAGCCTTGGTTTCTCAAATGACTGCCTCGCCTGGTTCACCAACTACTTCTCAGATAGAGTTCAGGGTGTCAAATCGGAGGGCCTGCTGTCCGGACCTCTGGCAGTCTCTATGGGGGTGCCAGAGTGTTCAATTCTCGTGCCGACTCTTTCCTTTGTAGATATCAATGATGTCACTCTTGCTGCTGGTGATTCTCTGGTCCACCTCTATGCAGACGACACCATTCTGTATACATCTGGCCCTTCTTTGGACACTGTGTTAATAAACCTCCAAACAAGCTTCACTACTCTGGACGGTTCTGACTTAGAATATGTGGACAACTACAAACACCTAGGTGTCTGGTTAGACTTTAAACTCTCCTTCCAGACTCACATCAAGCATCTCCAATCCAAAATTAAATCTAGAATCGGCTTCCTATTTCACAACAAAGCCTCCTTCACTCATGCTGCCAAACATACCCTCGTAAAACTTACTATTCTAACGATCCTTAACTTCAGTGATGTCATTTACAAAATAGCCTCCAACACTCTATTCAGCAAATTGGATGTAGTGCCATCAGTTTTGTCACCAAAGCCCCATATACTACCCACCACTGAGACCTGCATGCTCTCATTGGCTCCAGGTCATCTATAAGTCTTTGCTAGGTAAAGCCCCGCCTTTTCTCAGTTCAGCACTCAGCGCTCCAGCAGGTATGTTTGACTGGTAATCCCCAAAGCCAACACCTTCACCTTCCAGTTCTCTGCTGCCAATGACTGGAACGAATTGCAAAAATCACTGAAGCTGGAGACTTATATCTCCCTCACTAGCTTTAAGCATCAGCTGTCAGAGCAGCTTACCGATCACTGTACCTGTACACAGCCCATCTGTAAATAGCACACCCAACTACCTCATCCCCATATTGTTGTTGTTGTTCTTTTGCACCCCAGTATTTCTACTTGCACATTATCATCTATCACTCCAGTGTTAATGCTAAATTGTAATTATTTCACCACTGTGGCCTATTTGCCTTACCTCCCTAATCTTACTACATTTACACACACTTTACATAGATTTTTCTATTGTGTTCTTGACTGTAGGTTTCTTTATCCCATGTGTAACGCTGTGTTGTTGTTTTTTTCGCACTGCTTTGCTTTATCTTGGCCAGGTCACAGTTGTGAATGAGAACTTGTTCTCAACTAGCCTACCTGGTTAAATAAAGGTGAAATAAAAAATATTTAAAAAATATATATATGTAAAAAACAACTTCAAAACATTAATACATTACAGCAGTTACATTGCGTGTGTGTATATCTCTGTTCTCTTGCTTTCATTTCCATTCCTTTCTAGTGGTGGAATGAGCTGATCTCACAGGAGCACCTCCTCTTCACCTCCATTTAGCTCATTCTGTCTGAAGCCCTTCGATCGCATTTCCCCATCACCTCCGAACGCACGTAATGCAAACACACACACACAGGCCTATTCTCTGCCACCTTGGCTTCCAGTTCTCTGAGGCTGCCTGCACAACCCTCTCTGATTAAAACTGAATGCAGAGGAGAGAGAAAAAAGAATGATGCAGAGGCAAATAGAGTAAGGAGAATGATGAATGTGGTTTTGAGATTGCTTTTGGTTCCTCCTTCACAAACTCCTAGATGTGATACTGTAGCTTCTGCTTTTAATAATCTGTGTCTATAAAGGTGTGTCATGGTGTATAAGGTGTATGCTTTCTCAGATAAGGAACGTAGTGAGTGACATGACCTCAATTTCTTTCGGAGGATATGAAGTTTGAAAAGGCACAGTGAATGCATCCCAAATGGCACCCTATTCACTATACAGTGTTGGGTGCCATTTGGGATGCAGTGAGTGTCATCTCTATGTACACGGAGCAAAAATATAAACGTAACATGTAAAGTGTTTGTCCCATGTTTCATGAGCTGAAATAAAACATTCCAGAAATTTTCCATGCACAGAGAAATCTTATTTATCTCAAATTTCTTGCACAAATTTACACCCCTGTTAGTGAGCATTTCTCCTTTGCCAAGGAATATCAAGAAGCTGATTAAACAGCATGATCATTATACAGGTGCACCTTTGATGGGGGCAATAATAGGCCACAAGAGGAGTGGGACAACTTTCCACCATCCACAGCCGGATCAACTCTATGCGAAGGAGATGTGTCGCGCTGCATGAGGCAAATGGTGGTCACACCAGACACTGACTGGTTCTCTGATCCACACCCCTACCTTCTTTTAAGGTATCTGTGACCAACAGATGCACCTGTATTTCCAGTCATGTGAAATCCATAGATTAGGGCCTAATTAATTAATTCATTAATTTTCCATTGACTGATTTCCATATATCAATTGTAACTCAGTAAAATCTTTGAAATTGTTTCATGTTGCGTTTATATTTTTATTCAGTATAAAGGACATTTTCCTCCAGCCATTTGCATACCGTGTTTGCTATTAGTCAGTAGTGCTGTATAGCAGTAGCAGAATTGTTGCATAGAGAAACTACGGTCATGGTTGAAATGATGTGTCTGTATGCACACACACACACACACAGACACACACACACACACACACACACACACACACACACACACACAGACGGCTGCTGTCACCATCTGATGAATACCCCCAAGGTGCACTGTGTCACCTTTCTAAATTAAATCTGTGGCTCTCTGTTTATCCAACCTAATAAAACAAAGGAGGACTTGACCTTCAGGCTGGTTCACAGCAGAACACACACATATTGCACACATACAAACACGCACGCACAGACGGACACACACACGCACTCAAACACACACATGTACACACGTACATTCCCACAAACTCACACATGCATGCACAGTCCCATATAGACTCATCAATCATCATCATCCTCTGCGCTTCATCATTTGTATCTATAAAGACTCCCCCAAGTGCGTGACCAAGGCTCATTTCGCTTAGTCGTGAGAGGAGGATTGTGGGTCACGGAAGCTCAGCACTGATCCGTCAGAGACCACTGACATCTTGTAACTCTCCTTAGCTACCGTTGAGCGAGACTGCATTTCAAATGGCACCCTATTCCTTATGTATTGCACTACTTTTGACCAGAGCCCTATGGGATTCCCTATGGGCCATGGTCAAATGTGCACTGTATAGGGAATAGGGTGTAATTTGGGACGTAGACCTGGAGGGAGCCGTCATAACGGAGATGGATGACAACGTCACAAAGGGAATGAGTCAGGGGAGTCAGACGGTGGCACAAAGGACCAGCGTACAAGGACAGCTAGTCTGTCTGTCTTATCTGTCGTGTCTCTGTCTGGATGATTTGCTCTGTTTGCTGACTTCCCTGGTTCCTTACCAGGTAGCACCCTATTCCGTATTTTGTGCCATTTTGGATGCAGCCCGGGAATGATCTGTTTTCTATCTTGATGATTAGATTATATGGCTGGACAGCACATATAGTGCCTTCAGAAAGTATTCATACCCCTTGACTTTTGTTATTTTACAGCCTGAATTAAAAATGGATTAAATATACAGTATATTTTTCTCTCGCCAATTTACATACAATACAAAGTAAAAACGTTGTATTTTTATTTAAATTTTTGCAAATTTATTGAAAATGAAATACAGAAATAGCTAATTTACATAAGTATTTACACAGTCAACACTTTGTAGAAGCATCTTTGGCAGCGATTACAACTGTGAGTCTTTCTGGATAAGTCTCTAAGAGATTTCCGCACCTGGATTGTGCAACATTTTCCCATGATTCTTTTTGAGATTCTTCTAGCTCTGTCTAATTGGTTGTTGAACATTCTCTGTCTTCTTGGTATGTAACTCCAGCCTAGATTTTGCCTTGTATTTTAGGATATTGTCCTGCTGAAAGGTGAGTTCATCTCCCAGTCCCAGCAGACTGAACCAGGTTTTCCTCTAGGATTTTGCCTGTGTTTACAGCAGCTCCACTCCGTCCCTTTTCTATCCTGAAAAACTCCCCAGTCCTTAACGATTACAAGCATACCCATTTAATGATGCAGCCACCACTATGCCTGAAAATATGGGGAGTGGTATCCACTAATGTGTTGTATTTGCCCCAAATATTTTTTTGCAGTATTACTTTAATGCCTGGTTGCAAACAGGATGCATGTTTATTCTGTACAGGCTTCCTTCATTTCACTCGGTCAATTGGGTAAAAAAATAAAAATAAATCTACCAATAGGTGCCCTAGTCTTTGTAGTTGAATATACAGATAATTGTATGTGTGCCGTACAGATATGAGGTGGTCATTCAAAAATCATGTTCATCACTATTATTGCACACAGAGTGAATCCATGCAACTTATTATGTGTCTTGTTAAGCACATTTTTACTCCTGAACTTATTTTGGCTTTTCATAACAAAGGGGTTCTATACTTATTGACTCAAGACAATTAAGTTTTTCATTTTTAATTCATTTGTAAAAATGTCTAAAACGTCATTCCACTTTGACATTTTGGGGTATTGTGTGTAGGCCAGTGAAAAACGTCTAAATTGAATATGTTTTAAATTCAGGCTAACACAACAAAATTTGGAAAAAGTCAAGGGTGTGAATACTTGTCTGGATGAGCTGCCCCAGTCTAAACACTAACTGGGCTCCCTGGACCATCACATCTGGCCTTAGGAATAGGGGGTTGCAAAATCCCTGATAATTTTCCCCAAATTCCAGGTTTTCTGGAAGTCCGGGTTGATGGATCCCAGGTTTCCTGCTTATTCCCCCATGATTCAGGAAACATTCCAACCGAGATTTCTGAAAACCTGAGAATTTGTGGGAAATTACCCGGATTTTGCAACCCTACATCTGCCTTCAGGAAGTATGCAAGAGATAACAGATAGATAAAGTATGTTATGTTATTTGTGCATGACATTGTTTTAAGTACTCTGACTCATATTTTTCTGAGGTACACAGAAACATAATGTCTCATACTTATTTGTAACGATGGATGGCTCACTCTAAACCCTCATCCAAACCTTTTTTTGTGCTTTCACCACTTACCAACATTACATAGATCACTACGCCCCCCTATCTACACACCTCACCTGTATTCTCTCCAAAATGTACTTCCTAAATAACACCTGATTCCTTATTTAGCACACTACTTTTGACCAGGGCCCATAGGGTTCTGGTCAAAAGTAGTGCACTATATGGTGAATAGGGTGCCACAAAGTCTCTTCCTTCTAAAGTACAACAGCAAGGTAGGATAGAGAATTATCTTGGACTACAGGAAAATGAGGGCTGTGTATGCTCCCATTCACATCGACGGTGCTGTAGGGGAGCAGGTCGAGAGCTTCAAGTTCCTTGGTGTCCACATCACTAAAGACCTATCATGATCCAAACACACCAAGACAGTCGTGAAGAGGGCACAACAATGCCTATTCCCCCTCAGGAGGCTGAAAATATTTGGCATGGGTCCTCAGATCCTCAAACATATCTACAGCTGCAAGAGCATCACCGCTTGGTATGGCAACTGCTCCGAGCTACAGAGTGTCATGACATTGCCCTCTTTGGGTACAGCGAGCACCATCCCCCTCTCTCTGCACCATCCCCCTCTCTCTCTTCACACTACACCAGGCTCTATTAGACAGGTCATAAATTCCTGGGGGAGATTCTTCCTCATGACCAGACAGTCTAGAGAGAGAGAGTGAGTTTTCATAGAGAGAACAAAGGAATTTCTTCTGCCTCACAGAACTTGAGAACTGAACAATATTCATGTTCTGGAGAATGTATAAACGGTCGGTGAAGTAGCCAGCTTACGAACTGGTCCGTTTGGTACTATTTTGTGAAAATCATGAGAGACAATACAGCCACATTACCATAACCATGTTTATACAAGAGTCTCAGTTGTGAGGCTTGCATCTAATTGTTGTATAAAATGAATGGGTAAAGATGAAACTAATTGTGAAATTATGTAATGTGATTTTAAAATGTTCAACCTCTCTGGGATATGTGGGACGGTAGCGTCCCACCTGGCCAACATCCAGTGAAAATGCAGAGCGCCAAATTTAAATAAATTACTATAAAAATGTATCTTTGATGAAATCACACATGCAAGATAGCAAATTAAAGCTACACTTGTTGTGAATCCAGCCAATGTGTCAGATTTCAAAAATGCTTTACGCTGAAAGCAAACGATGCTATTATCTGAGGATAGCACCCCAGTAAACAAAGAGAGAAAAGCATATTTCAACCCTGCAGGTGCGACACAAAACGCAGAAATAAAAATATAATTCATGCCTTACCTTTGACGAGCTTCTTCTGTTGGCACTCCAATATGTCCCATAAACATCACAAATGGTCCTTTTGTTCGATTAATTCCGTCGATATATATCCAAAATGTCAATTTATTTGGCGCGTTTGATCCAGAAAAACCCTGGTTCCAACATTTCAAACTAATTTTGTAATACAACTTCAGGTATTTTTATATGTAAATAATTGATAAAATTGAAGATGGGATAAACAGCGTTCACTACAGGATGATAACAAAGTGTAGCCAGGATTTCTGGTCATGCGCCTCTATCTAACAGTACACTTCAAGTTACCCTCGTTCTTCTTCATTACACAAAGGAAAAACCTCAACCAATTTCTAAAGACTGTTGACATCCAGTGGAAGCGATGGGAACTGCAAGCCCCTGACTTTATAATTATAGATTCCCAATGAAAACCCATTGAAAAGAGAGTGACCTCAAAAAAAAATATTCCTGGATGGTTTGTCCTCGGGTTTCGCCTGCCAAATAAGTTCTATTATACTCACAGACATCATTCAAACAGTTTTAGAAACGTCAGAGTGTTTTCTATCCAGTGTTTTCTATCCAGTCCAATATGCATATCCTGGCTTCTGAGCCTGAGTAGCAGACCATTTACTTTGGACACGCTTTTCATCCGGACGTGAAAATACTGCCCCCTATCCCAAATAAGTTAATGAAGGAAACTCCAATTCCCTTTGGAGTTTAACTAAATCATAGGCCCACCCCATGAGCACAGACATTGATCTGGCGTCATGGGACAGCCCCTTTCTGCTCTTCCGAAAATAACCCCCACCTTGGTCATTTATCTTCAGACCATGCTTCTCTCAATTACGAGAGGGCTAAGGTTTGAGTAGAGACCAGTTTACCTCGATAATCACGAGAAGGTTTCAGACAATTGCTGAATTCTTAACCATACCACGTGGTTCAACTCTGAGACTATCGCACCGACAGAATAAGAACAAATCTTTGATACTAATTACTAGTCTGCAGCTAGGACTTCGATATCATTGAACTTGAAGACCGACAACTGCCAAAACATCTATTCTATAACAACACTGAACGTTACTCTGGACTATTCATTCTAACCACGGCAGAGAGAGAGAGAGCGGAGCGGACACACTCTCCAACAGAAACAAACTTTCCAACAGAGACCACGACGACACACTGAGTGTAAAAATATATATTGATTGCAATTATTCCCGAATGAGTGAGCGTTCATGTGGAAAGGATTAGCATTTCAATTGTTATAATTATCAACTTTGTAGTGTCTTTTATCTCAGTCGACCCCCACTTTCCTTTTGTCCATCAAGCCGGGATACCGGTTTATCCCACTAGGGAAACTCTATCATTTCCTTGTAACTATCTACTGTTTGTTTGTTTATGCATTTCTGTGATTATTTAGTTTGTAAATAAATGAATTAAGACAATTGATGTATGGATGACTCATAGTGAAGACTGGGTTCGTGCAGACAACCAACAATTTCTGACGTTTGGAATGAGACTAAGGTAAGGTAAAGAATAATTCATTAATTAGAAGACTAATTGATCAGATATTAAAATATCTGAAAGTTACAGTGGGGCAAAAAAGTATTTAGTCAGCCACCAATTGTGCAAGTTCTCCCACTTAAAAATATGAGAGAGGCCTGTAATTTTCCTCATAGGTACACTTCAACTATGACAGACAAAACAAGAAAAAAATCCAGAAAATTACATTGTAGGATTTTTACTGAATTTATTTGCAAATTATGGTGGAAAATAAGTATTTGGTCAATAACAAAAGTTTATCTCAATACTTTGTTATGTACCCTTTGTTGGCAATGACAGAGGTCAAACGTTTTCTGTAAGTCTTCACAAGGTTTTCACACACTGTTGCTGGTATTTTGGCCCATTCCTCCATGCAGATCTCCTCTAGAGCAGTGATGTTTTGGGGCTGTTGCTGGGCAACATGGACTTTCAACTCCATCCAAAGATTTTCTATGGGGTTGAGATCTGGAGACTGGCTAGGCCACTCCAGGACCTTGAAATGCTTCTTACGAAGCCACTCCTTCGTTGCCCGGGCGGTGTATTTGGGATCATTGTCATGCTGAAAGACCCAGCCACGTTTCATCTTCAATGCCCTTGCTGATGTAAGGAGGTTTTCACTCAAAATCTCACGATACATTGCCCCATTCATTCTTTCCTTTACACGGATCAGTCGTCCTGGTCCCTTTGCAGAAAAACAGACCCAAAGCATGATGTTTCCACCTCCATGCTTCACAGTAGGTATGGTGTTCTTTGGATGCAACTCAGCATTCTTTGTCCTGCAAACACGACGAGTTGAGTTTTTACCAAAAAGTTATATTTTGGTTTCATCTGACCATATATATGACATTCTCCCAATCTTCTTCTGGATCATCCAAAAATGCTCTCTAGCAAACTTCAGGTGGGCCTGGACATGTACTGGCTTAAGCAGGGGGACACGTCTGGCACTGCAGGATTTGAGTCCCTGGCGGCGTAGTGTGTTACTGATTGTAGGCTTTGTTACTTTGGTCCCAGCTCTCTGCAGGTCATTCACTAGGTCCCCCCGTGTGGTTCTGATATTTTTGCTCACCGTTCTTGGGATCCTTTTGACCCCACAGGGTGAGATCTTGCGTGGAGCCCCAGATCGAGGGAGATTGTCAGTGGTCTTCCATTTCCTAAAAATTGCTCCCACAGTTGATTTCTTCAAACCAAACTGCTTACCTATTGCAGATTCAGTCTTCCCAGCCTGGTGCAGGTCTACAATTTTGTTTCTGGTGTCCTTTGACAGCTCTTTGGTCTTGGCCATAGTGGAGTTTGGAGTGTGACTGTTTGAGGTTGTGGACAGGTGTCTTTTATACTGATAACAAGTTCAAACAGGTGCCATTAATTCAGGTAACGAGTGGAGGACAGAGGAGCCTCTTAAAGAAGTTACAGGTCTGTGAGAGCCAGAAATCTTGCTTGTTTGTAGGTGACCAAATACTTATTTTCCACCATAATTTGCAAATAAATTCATAAAAAATCCTACAATGTGATTTTCTGGAGAAAAAAAATCTAATTTTGTCTGTCATAGTTGAAGTGTACCTATGATGAAAATTACAGGCTTCTCTCATCTTTTTAAGTGGGAGAACTTGCACAATTGGTGGGTGACTAAATACTTTTTTGCCCCACTGTATATTAGGAAAATTATAACTTTGTAATCTGATTATTTTCCTTGGTGCCCCGACTTCCTAGTTAATTACAGTTACATGATTAAGTTAGTTTAATCACGTAATAATAATTACAGAGAATTTATTTGATAAAAATAAGTCTTCCGTTTAATGATACCAAAGACACGACAAGAGGATAGTGAGCACGGCCCAGTACATCACTGGGGCCGAGCTTCCTGTCATCCAGGACCTCTATACCAGGCAGTGTTAAGGAAGGTCCAAAACATTGTCAAAGACTCCAGCCACCCTAGTCATAGACTGTTCTTTCTGCTACCACACGGCAAGCGATTGCCAATTCTGGGACCAAAAGGCTCCTTAACAGCTTCTACCCCAAGTAATAACATGGGTGAACAGTTAATCAAATGTCTACGTAGACTATTTACATTGACCCCCTTATTTCATTCTTCTTTATTTGCACTGACACTCTTGCACATGCTCGATGTACACTCACTGGAAAATGTCTTACCAAGTAAAACTTCCAAAAGGACTAATCCAAGGTAAAAAAGGAGTTGGAGCACTCAACTAAACAAAACAGAGATGTATGTATTTTTGCTCACTTTAATCCATTATACAGGATACGAACAGATGACTGACGTCTTCCTCAAAGGCCCATCTGAACGCTACACTCACTGGACTCTAACTGAACACTCTCAAATACTATACTGACACTCCGACATGCACACACACACGCGCACACACACACACATTCACATTCCGTCACACTCTTCTCATACGCTGCTGCTACTATCTGTTTATTATCTATGCATAGTCACTTTACCCCTACCTACATGTACATAATACCTCAATTACCTCAACTAACCTTTACCCATGTACATTGACTCGGTACTGGTACCCCTTGTATATAGCCTCGTTATTGATTATTCTATAGAGTTACTATTTTCCCTTGAGTTTATTTAGCAAACTTTTCTTACTTACTTTTTAAAGATTCTGCATTGTTGGTAAGTAAGTAAGCAAATTCACAGTAACCCTAACCTAACCCTAACCCTAACCCTGTTGTATTCAGCGCATGTGACAAATACAATTTGATTTGAGAATGAATGAGGATGCTCTGCTCTCCTCCTCAGACAGACTCCTCATGTTAATTTTGTATTCTGCATTAGGGGGGACTTTACAGCAGGGCTTTCTCTCTCCCTCTGATAGTCTGATTCATCCTCTACAGCAGACAGCCCCTGGTTGGCGTCTCATCTTCACTCAGAACAGCCACACCACAACATCCCAGATCTTCTCCATTGAAGCAGAGGACGTTAGATGAAACAGCATGATGACAAAAAAGTGCTACCTCTGTACCTAACAAGCGCTGTGTCTGAGTGCTTCCCAAACAAGCCCTGGTCTAAAGTAGTGCACTAAATAGGGAATAGGTTGCCACTACATAGAGTGCCATTGTCACTACATAGGGAATAAAGTTGCCATTTGGGACGCACACAGATAAAACAGCATGATGAGTCAGAATATATTCTCTCTCTGTACCTAACAAGCTGCGCTGGCTGTCTGTCTGTCTGCATCATTACTGCATTGTATTCTGCTGTAACACCTCCATGGTAGAGAGACGGAGACATGAGGAAAAATTCAGTGGATTAGTTATTAAGGCTTTGTTTTTTCCACTAGATTTGACAGGACTGTTCGGGCAGGAGATCAGAACAGCAAAATGGGAGGGTGTGAATGAAGTGTAATTTTAAATGGTAGGATCAGTCAGGGGCAAACTTTTTAAATGCCATTGCGGGTACCTCCTAACCCCCGAAAACTGAGGTAGGGACACTGAACAGCTAGCTAGCTGTTTTCCAAATACATTTTGAGAGGATAGAAGAATGGTGTGGTGTGTGGTGATAAGTTCACCGTCTGTAGCTGCTGATTTTAATAATCCTCCTGTTCCTGCTGACGGTATATTCATGGCATCTTAAAGTCTTAAGTCCCAGCCACCAAGAGAAGACGGGCATTTCTGGAAATAATTCAACAGGCCTAGATGGAAAAAGAAGGCATAGCCTGTCTCCTATCCCCCTTAATAAAAGCCCCATCGTGAAATAAAAGGCACACGATAATGCATTCATCATGCATATTTCAAGCCTCAGACATCCACTTCATAGTCATTATGCCAAATCACATCAGAGCC
The DNA here is from genome assembly GCF_057628025.1 of Oncorhynchus mykiss. Taxonomy (NCBI): domain Eukaryota; kingdom Metazoa; phylum Chordata; class Actinopteri; order Salmoniformes; family Salmonidae; genus Oncorhynchus; species Oncorhynchus mykiss. The sequence goes on from NC_143049.1 coordinate 2,850,351, forward strand.
TCTCAGGCCATCTGATAATGAAAAATGCCATCCATTCTTAAGGGTTACATAGGTACTACAGGCTCAGGTAATATTCTATATATTTTTTAAATAATTCGTACATATCTATCTCACAATGCTAATTTTAAAAGTGCTTCATGTTGGAATATGTTTCCCTTTGTGTCTAACAGGTAAACCATTTTTGGGAATCCTGACCCAGGACGGGAGGGAGAGGGGCATGAACATAGAGATCCTATTCCGTGTGTGTGAGAACCATGCCATGTTCCCCATTACAGGTTGTGTATTCAAGGTCTAAGCACTGCACCATGGTTGGCCTGGACCACATTAAAGACATTATACCACTACTTTTCTTTCCTCAGCATGGCACCCTATTCCTTTATAGTGCACTACTTTTGACCTTGGCCCATAGCGTATGCCAATATGGTCCCATTTAGGACCCAGTCCATGTCATACCTGGAGTAGCCCCTCTGCACTCTGGGGTGGTTTGTGTTTATGCTTTGTGTTTCTTCAGTATTTTTTCCCTTCTCTATGGCAGGAAGGGGTTACTTTACACATTTCCTGCTCTACTCCTTGTGCTCCTGGCTGTTTCTGGGACTGCCTGCCTGCCGTCTTGATGTTAAACATTCCCAGGCTCTCCTAACCTCCTGGCCTATCTGCCTGCACCGGCCAACAGAGTTCCCAGGTGAGTGTGTGGGCGGATCTCTTTCTTTTTCTCTCTCGCTCTCTGTTTACATCTGTCAGTTTCTCCCTGTCTGTCTTTCTTTCCCTCTCTCTCCTTTCCCACTCTACCTCTACCTCTCTCAGTCCCCCTCCTCTTCTCCACTAATGAAGACAAGGTAAAGAGCACTCTGTCTTTATGGTGTGCCAGTTACGGGCATGGTGGTGTGCTTGTTTATCCTTCAGATGGATACCAGAGAATGAGAGCATTCCCAATCCAATGTGTGCAATGCAAACGGAATGGGATTTCTGTTGATGTGTTTAGTATTATAACATACGGTGTGTGTACTGTTGACTCTCAGTAGTATTATTCAGCCTCAGTCTGAATATATCCATAATGATATTGTGGAAATAAACCCGGCATCAGCTCTTTCCTCTTTCCCTCCACCCGCTTCTCTCATTCTGTTTTCCCATAATCCTCTGCTCTACAGCTGTTCATAGACACATGCTGTATGGGTTTGTTTAGGTTGTGTCTACTCAGTCAAAACTGAGCAGCATCCGCTGTCCAAAGGATATGATAACAAGGAACAGACCTTCCCCCACATACCAAACCTGTCTAAATGTAGCCATGTGATGCACTGCCTGCCTGTCTGTCTGTCCCTCCCTCTCCCTACCGCTATGTCCCCTCCAGGAAGCTTATCTTTATCATTTCCAGATCTCTGTGTCCACACAGCTGACTAAGAAAAACAAAAATAGAGAAATCTTCAGTGTTTACAACGTAGCACTGCCGATCTTGCTGTTCCTGGCAGTGGTAGCTAGTATTGTGTGTGTGTGTGTGTGTGTGTGTGTGTGTGTGTGTGTGTGTGTGTGTGTGTGTGTGTGTGTGTGTGTGTGTGTGTGTGTGTGTGTGTGTGGACGTGTTTAACTATACTTGTACAAGAATAGTAAACAAACACAAATTTGACCAACTGGGGACATTCTGTTAGTCCCCACAAGGTCTGATGCTATTTATAGGGGGTTTAAGGTGAGAATTAGGGTTAGAATTAGGTTCAGGGTTAGGAGCTAGGGTTAGTTATAGGGTTAGGATTAGGAGCTAGGTTCAGGGTTATGGTTCAGGTTCAGGTTAGGTTATGGGGTTAGGGATAGGGTTAAGGCTAGGTTTAGGGTAAGGGTTAGAGGTTAGGGAAAATAGGATTTTAAATGGGACTGAATTCTGTGTCCCCACAAGGTTAGTTGTACAAGACTGTGTTTGTGAGTGTTGTTCCCATTGGGCTTATGTGAGTAATAAGAAGTTGTGAACAGAACAGAAAGGATACTGGAAGGTTAGCTGGCAGCTCCAGTTCCAGTCAGTCCCATCTGTGGCTCGTAGCCATTAGATTATGGCCATCCTAGTTAAGGTATTCCCATGGGTCCCACTGTGGTCTAATGACTGAGGTGTGATAACTATTTACTAGGCTTTACAGCTGAAGCATTATGCACTCAGCACCTGGGAAAGGCCAAGACATTTAGACATATATCTTAACCCCAGAAACCCAAAGGTGTTAGTGTTACAATGGAGTGATTTTTTTAATTATATTTTGTCTATTTCAGGAACATTTCGACCGATTTTGTGAATTCATTCGTTTTCAAAATCTTGGGGGTCGGGAAAAGTGTCATAGCGGATGAGTCATGTGGAAAGTCAGGAGTTCCTAGACTTAATTAAGTCTATAAATATGGAGACTTACAGAACAAAGCTTATGTCAGAAAGTCATGATAAAACTAAAGATAAAGCAACTCCTTTTTATATCACCTTCAAAGTGACAAATATCTCGAGCAGCAAGTACTGTATGTCTGCATGACTTTGAAGTTGGCTTTGCTGTTCTTAGCTCATTTCCTGATTTGAGTGAAGTTTAAAAAGAAAGGGTGATCTCTTTTTAAGCACACCTAAATAAAGTGTGTGTGGTTAAAAAAACAAAACAGTGTTTTGCCAGCTACCTGCTCACAATCTCAGGATCAACAGGACACCACCCACCCACCGTAATCTCCATGGCTTTTGATGTTCTTTATTTAGATGAGCCTATTCGCTGTGCTGCATATCCTGTCTGTACTGTTGTGTTGCTCTCCCAGGGGATATGGGCTTTACTTCCTCATTCCCTCCCTCCAGCCCTGCACTGGCATCCTAGTGTTGCCTGGCTACCCAGGCTCCTTGTTTCGGCCTACACCACGCCCATGGAACGTTAGTTTCTTCTCCGCAATGATAAAGTTCATGGTCAGATGACACGAAAATACAGCTCTTTTGCATCGCTCAACGGTGGTGGGTTTGGCCCTCGAAAGAACAATACGTGTGGGGAAAATACCTTATATCTACTGAGTTGGTGGGTCTCTGGTGTTATGGGGCTGTTTTGCTTCCACTGGTCCTGGGGCCCTTGTTAAGGTCAAAGGCTTCTTGACCTTTACCAAGTACCAGGACATTTTAGCCCACAACCTGGTTGCCTCTGCCAGGAGGCTGAAACTTGGCTGCGAGTGAATCTTCCAGCAAGACAACCCAAAGCACACATCAAAATCCACAAAGAAATGGTTATTGACCACAAAATCAACATTTTGCAATGGCCATCTCTGTCTCCGGATTTAAACCCCATTGAAAACCTGGGGTTTGAATTGTGTTCTCCAATCTCATAAAACATTTTAGAAAAAGGCTCAGTGTCATTATCCTCGCAATGGGCGGGTGCTGGAGTATTGAAAATGGGGCATCCAATAATTTTGACTCTTATCTGAGATTTTGTTTAAAAATCTCTCTCTCTGAGCAAATGTATTAGTCTAAAATACTATGCACTTTAAAATAAATGTGAGCATACAAAATCTCCATATTTGTATTATTTATTTTATACTGTCTTTTTTGCTCATCTTAATCAAGGGACCCAATAATTCCGGTCCCCACTGTAGGTAACAGGTTGTTATTTGGGACAAGCCAATACTGTACTCTGGTTAAAGCGTATCTATAGGACTTTGGTCCTGTCTCAAATGACATCCTATTCCCCATATACTGTTAAGTGCACTAACTTTGATCACAGTACTTTTGGCCACAGCACATACGATCAAAGTAGTGTGGTAGGGAATAAAAGTGTGTCATTCAACATTTGCTTTTTTAATAAAACCCCTGTGTTTTGGGATATGAACATAGCGATTTTGTGAAGTATTCCATCAAGGGTTGACTTGAAGGTGACGTCCCCTTATTCAAACTCAAACGCAGACTATATAAGAATGCTGTTCATCGATTACAGCTCAGCATTCAACACCATAGTACCCTCCAAACTCGTCATTAAGCTCGAGACCCTGGGTTTCGACCCCACCCTGTGCAGCTGGGTCCTGGACTTTCTGACGGACCGCCCCCAGGTGGTGAGGGTAGGAAACAACATCTCCACCCCGCTGATCCTCAACACCGGGGCCCCACAAGTATGCGTTCTCAGCCCTCTTCTGTACTCCCTGTTTACCCATGACTGCGTGGCCATGCACGCCTCCAAGTTAATCATAAAGTTTGCAGACGACACTACAGCGGTAGGCTTGATTACCAACAACGACGAGACAGCCTACAGGGAGGAGGTGAAGGCCCTCGGAGTGTGTTGTCATACTCAACGTCAACAAAACAAAGGAGATGATCATGGACTTCAGGAAACAGCAGAGGGAGCACCCCCCTATCCACATCGACGGGACAGTAGTGGATAAGGTGGGAAGTTAAGTTCCTTGGCGTATACATCACGGACAAACTGAAATGGTTCACCCACACAGACAGCGTGGTGAAGAAGGCACAACAGCACCTCTTGAACCTCAGGAGGCTGAAGAAATTTGGCTTGTCACTGAAAACACTCAAACAAACTCACCGCCTGGTACGGCAACTGCTCCACCCACAACCGTAAGGCTCTCCAGAGGGTAGTGAGGTCTGCACAACGCATCACCGGGGGCAAACTACCTGCCCTCCAGGACACCTACACCACCCGATGTCACAGGAAGGCCAAAAAGATCATCAAGGACAAACAACCACCCGAGCCACTGCCTGTTCACCCCGCTATCATCCAGAAGGCGACGTCAGTACAGGTGCATCAAAGCACCTGTAAGGGACCGAGAGACTAAAAAACTGCTTCTATCTCAAGGCCATCAGACTGTTAAACAGCCATCACTAACATTGAGTGGCTGCTGCCAACATAAGGGAAATATTCATACTTGGCTAAACAATGTACTTAAAAAACAATTATTTAATACATTTTCAATACATTCCAACGTATAATATGGAATGTATATATACATATACAGCGTTTTCCGTCATGAATCTTTTTCTGATGGCAGCTCTGCAGAGTGGTCAGTACTGTAGCTGACACAGCCACAAAGTCATAACATCTGATTGTAATCCTAACCCTAGTCTTAATCACACTACTAACCCTAATGCTTAACCCTCACCTTAAATTAAGACGAAAAGCGAATTTTGGTTTTCATGAATGTTTACAATAACATAATGATTTTGACTTTGAGCTGGCCTTATGTAAGAGGAAATTGCTCAGTTCAGCCTCCAGGACAAGACTCATGACAATAAACGTCAACCTGTTTAAAATGTATATCTCATGTTAAATGAATTGGGAAATGTACAGTTGAAGTCAGAAGCTTACATATACTTAGGTTGGAGTATTTAAAACTCGTTTTTCAACCACTCCACAAATGTCTTGTTAACAAACTATAGTTTTGGCAAGTCGGTTAGGACATCCACTTTGTGCATGACACATACTTGACACATATACACAAGAAACAATAAAGAGCAAACGACACGTGAAGCTATGGAGTGCTCACAGGCAACTACACATAAACACGATCCCACAAAAAACAGTGGGGCAATGGCTGCCTAAATATGATCCCCAATCAGATACAACGCTAAACAGCTGCCTCTGATTGGGAACCATACCAGACCAACATAGAAATAAAACAACCTAGATTACCCACCCTAGTCCCACCCCGACCTAACCAAAATAGAGAATAAAAAGGTTCTCTTTGGTCAGGGCGTGACAGTTCATGACAAAACCTGACTCTATAGGGGAGGGTCCGGGTGAGCTTCTAGCATCGTTGGCGGCTCCGGTGTGGGACGAAGAACCTGCTCATCCCGTGGATCCAGCATCAGTGGTGGCTCTGGTGCCGGACTTTGCCCCCACCCAGACCACAGGTCTGGCCATGGAGCCGGACTGAGGAGGCGCACTGGAGGCCTAGTGCGTGGAGTCGGCACAGGTGGCACCGGACTGGTGACACACACCTCAAGGCGAGTGCGGAGAGCTGGCACAGGACGTACAGGGCTGGGGAGGAGTACTGGAGACCTGGTGCGTGGAGCCGGCACAGATTTTACCAGACTGATAGAAAACTCCTCAGGTCGATTATGGAGAGCTGACTCAGGTGGCATGAGACTGATAACACGCACCTTAGGGTGAATGTCGTGCCTCAGACACCAACACAACAACTTTCTCATTTCTCTCTCCTCCAATTTCTCCATCTTCTCCCAGATTGGCTCTGGTTCACTCCTCGGCGCCGCCGACCACCCCGTGTGCCTCCCCCCTAAAATCATTTTGGTTGTCTTTTGGGCTTTCTGTGTGGCAGCGAACCCCGGCGTTGTCACTGTCCTCCCTTCTCTCCTTGCGTCTGCTTCCTAGGAAGGCTTTCGTGTCCTCCCATTATTTCCTCCCAAGTCCAGGATATCTTCTGCTCCTTGATCTCCTCCCAAGCCCAGAATACCTTCTCCTCCTGGGCAAGCTGCTTGGTCCTGGTGTGGTGGGATTTTCTGTCACGATCATCAAAATAACATTCGGACCAAGGCGCAGCGTGATATGGGTTCCACATCTTTTTATTAGTGAAACGCACAAAAAACAATAAAGAGCAAACAGGCAACTACTGTAAGTGCTCACAGGCAACTACACATAAAAAAGATCCCACAAAAACCAGTGGTGAAATGGCTGTCTAAATATGATCCCCAATCAGAGACAACGCTAAACAGTTGCCTCTGATTGGGAACCATACCAGGCCAACATAGAAATAAAATAACCTAGATTACCCAATCTAGTCACACCCCGACCTAACCAAAATAGAGAATAAAAAGGCCCTCTATGGTCAGGGCGTGACACTCAGTGCCTCTTTGCTTGACATCATGGGAAAATCAAAAGAAATCGGCCAAGAACTCAGAGAGAAAATTGTAGACCTCCACAAGCCCGGTTCATCCTTGGGAGCAATTTCCAAATGCCTTCAGGTACCACGTTCATCTGTACAAACAATAGTATGCAAGTATAAACACCATGGGACAATGCAGCCGTCATACCACTCAGGAAGGAGAGGTGTTCAGTCTCCTTAAGATGAACGTACTTTGGTGCAAAAAGTGCACATAAATCCCAGAACAACAGCAAAGGACCTTGTGAAGATGCTGTAGAAAACAGGTACAACAGTATCTATATCCTCAGTAAAACGAGTCCTATATCGACATAACCTGAAAGGCCGCTCAGCAAGGAAGAAGCCACTGCTCCAAAAACACCAAAGAAAAGCCAGACTTCGGTTTGCAACTGCACATGGGGACAAAGATCGTACTTTTTGGAGAAATGCCCACTGGTCTGATGAAACAAAAATGGAACTGTTTGGCCATAATGACCATTGTTATGTTTGGAGGGAAAGGGGAGGCTTGCAAGCCGAAGAACACCATCCCAACCGTGAAGCACAGGGGTGGCAGCATCATGTTGTTGGGTGCTTTGCTGCAGGAGCTTTGCTGCAGGAGGGACAACAATTGTTAACAGACAGATTATTTAACAAATAATTCACTGTATCACAATTCCAGTGGGTCAGAAGTTTACATACATTAATTTGACTATCCCTTTACAGCATGAAAAATTCCAGAAAAGTATGTCATGGCTTTAGAAGCTTCTGATAGGCTAACTGACATCATTTGAATCAATTGGAGGTGTACCTGTGGATGTATTTCAAGGCTGTAAGGGGTGTGTGACTGGCTGCAGGGAAGTCAGACGCAGGAGAGCAGAACTGGGTAATAACCGGACCGGTTTAATATGCAAAACCAACGGCATGCAGAACAACAAAATATGGGTACAAAATAACCCGTTGCGAACCAATCAGAGTGCACAAGCACTTTACAACAAACAATTTCACACACAGACATGGGGGGGAACAGCCTGAAGGTACCACGTTCATCTGTACAAACAATAGTACGCACGTATAAACACCACGGGACCACGCAGCCATCATCCCACTCAGGAAGGAGACACGTTCTGTCTCCAAGAGATGAACGTACTTTGGTGTGAAAAGTGCAAATCAATCCCAGAACAACAGCAAAGGACCATGTGACAATGCTGGAGGAAACAGGTACAAAACTATTTATATCCACAGTTAAACGAGTCCTATATCGACATAACCTTAAAGGCTGCTCAACAAGGAAGCAGCCACTGCTCCAAAACCGCCATAAAAATGCCAGACTCTGGTTTGCAACTGCACATGGGGACGAAGATCGTACTTTTGGAGAAATGTCCTCTGGTCTGTGGAAACAAAAATAGAACTGTTGGCCTTAATGCCCATTGTTATATTTGGAGGAAAAAGGGGGAGGCTTGCAAGCCGAAGAACACCATCCCAACCGTGAAGCACGGGGGTGGCACCATCATGTTGTGGGGTGCTTTTCTGCAGGAGGGACTGATGTACTTCACAAAATAGATGGCATCATGAGGAAAGAAAATGATGTGGATATATTGAAGCAACATCTCAAGACATCAGTCAGGAAGTTAAAGCTTGGTTGCAAGTGGGTCTTCTAAATGGACAATGACCCCAAGCATACTTCCAAAGTTGTGGCAAAATGGCTCAAGGGCAACAAAGTTAAGGTATTGGAGTGGACATCACAAAGCCCTGACCACAATCCAATAGGAAATGTGTGGGCAGAACTGAAAAAGCGTGTGCAAGCAAGGAGGCTTACAAACCTGACTCAGTTACACAAGCTCTGTCAGGAGGAATAGGCCAAAATTCACCCAACCTTTTGTGGGAAGCTTGTGGAAGGCTACTCAAAACGTTTGATCCAAGTTAAACAATTTCAATGCAATGCTACCAAATACTAATTGAGTGTATGTAAACTTCTGACCCACTGGGATAATAAATCACTCTCTACTATTATTCTGACATTTCCCATTCTTTTAATAAAGTGGTGTACCTAACTGACCTAAGAAAGGGAATTTTTACTTGGATTAAATGTCAGGAATTGTGAAAAACGTTTAAATGTATTTGCCTAAGGTGTATGTAAACTTCTGACTTCAACTGTATATCCTCTTGTTATTGTCACGACTTCTACCGAAGGTTACTCCTCTCCCTGTTCGGGCTGCGCTCTGCTTTCGCCGGTTTACTAGCCGCCACCGATCCCTTTTTCTTTTTCTGTTTGTTTAGGCTGTGATTCTTTTTCACAGCTGGTTTCATTTGCGTTAATTTCTGTGTGTTTAAGCGTAACCTGTTGCCTGCCTTAGTTTGTGCAGGATTAGACTTTTGTGTATTGTGCTCGATTGTATTTACAGTTTGTTGGTTTCACGGTTACGCACGTGTTTTTGAGTGTCGGAACTGTGTTTGTTCCTCCTTGTGTTTGCACGAGTTCTCAGTATTCGAGAGCGTGGTTTGTATTTTCGACTGTGCCATTTTTGTGTTGGTGAACAGTCTGATTAAACACGCTTCTCAGACATCCCTGCTCTCCTGCGCCTGACTCCTACACCTCTCACCTAGACGAACGTTATCACAGTTATTATTGAATCGAATGGTACTATCAATGGGGGGTGGGGGACACCATACAGGAAGGTATGATGACTGACATGTTTGTCAAGGTATCGCCAGCTTGACCAGACAAAATGTTGATAGGTATAGTATCTGTATCGCCTGTGAATGACAATAAAAGATGAAAGACAAGTGTAATATTTGCACATTGTTAAATTAGCAGAACACTGCTTCTACAATATTTGGGAAAGGATCGTTTATTCTACATGAAACTGTTACACTTGAAAGTTATTGAAACACTTTGTTTAGAATATCTATATCTACAGTATTCCGACCGTTTACTTTTTCCACATTTTGTTACATTACAGCCTTACTCTAAAATAGATTAAATAAAAATCATTCTACACACAGTACCCCAAAATGACAATGCGAAAACAGAATTTTAGAAATGTTTCCAAATGTATTACAAATTAAATATATTATGTACAATTATTCAGACCCTTTTCTATGAGATTGACATTGAGCTCAGGTGCATCCTGTTTCCTGTTGATCATCCTTGATATCTTTCTACAACTTGAATTAGTCCATCTGTGGTAAATTCAATTGATTGGACATGATCTGGAAAGGCACACACCTGTCTATATGAGGTCCCACAGTTGACAGTGCATGTCAGAGAAAAATCAGCTGGTCACCCTGCCAAACTGAGCAATCGGGGTGTGACCAACAACCCAATGGTCAATCTGACAGAGCTCCAGAGTTCCTCTGTGGAGATCAGAGAAACTTCCAGAAGGACAACCATCTCTGCAGCACTCCACCAATCAGGCCTTTATGGTAGAGTGGCCAGGCGGAAGGACGCCACTCCTCAGTAAAAGGCACATGACATCCCCGCTTGGAGTTTTTCAAAACGCGCCTAAAGGACTCTCAGACCATGACAAACAAGATTCTCTGGTATGATGAAACCAAGATTGAACTCTTTGGCCTGAATGCCAAGCGTCACATCTGGAGGAAACCTGGCACATCCCGACGGTGAAGCATGGTGTGGCAGCATCATGCTGTGGGGATGTTTTTCAGAAGCAGGGACTGGGAGACCAGTCAGGATCGAGGGAAATATGAACAGAGCAAAGTACAGAGAGATCTTTGATGAAAACCTGCTCCAGAGCACTCGGGACCTCAGACTGGGGTGAAGGTCCCCCTTCCAACGGGATAATGACCCTAAGCACACAGCCAAGACAACGCAGTTGTGGCTTCGGGACAATTCTCTGAATGTCATTGAGTGACCCAGCCAGACCCCGGACTTGAACCCAATCAAACATCTCTGGAGAGACCTGAAATTGGCTGTGCAGCGACGCTCCCCATCCAACCTGACAGAGCTTGAGAGGATCTGCAGAGAAGAATGGGATAAACTCCCCAAATACAGGTGTGCCAAGCTTGTAGCATCATACCCAAGTAGACATGAGGTTGTAATCGCTGCCAAGTAACGGGTCTGAATACGCACAGTACCAGTCAAAAGTTTGGACACACCTACTTATTCAAGGGTTTTTCAAAACTATGAAATAACACATATGGAATCACGTTGTAACTAAAAAAGTGTTAAATAGTGTAAATATACTTTAGATTTGAGATGCTTCAAAGTATCCACCCTTTGCCTAGTTGGCATATTTGCACACCCTTGGCATTCTCTCAACCAGCTTCACCTGGAATGCTATTCCAACAGTCTTGAATGAGTTCCCACATATGCTGAGCACTTGTTGGCTGCTTTTCCTTCACTCTGCAGTCCAACTCATCCCAAACCATCTCAATTGGGTTGAAGTCAGGTGATTGTGGAGGCCAGGTCATCTGATGCAGCAATCCATCATTCTCTTTCTTGGTCAAATAGCCCTTACACAGCCTGGAGGTGTGTTTTTGGTCATTGTCCTGTTGACAAATACATGATAGTGGGATTAAGCCGAAACCAGATAGGATGGGATATGGCTGCAGAATGCTGTGGTAGCCATGCTGGTCAAGTGTGCCTTGAATTCTAAATAAATCACAGACAGTGTCACTAGAAAAGCTTCACGGTGAGAACCACACATTTTGAGATCATCCGTTCACCTACTCTTCTGATTGGAACCAGAAATCTCAAATTTGGACTCATTAGACCAAAGGACAAATTTCCACGGTCTAATGTCCATTGCTCATGTTTCTTGGCCCAAGCAAGTGTCTTCTTATTGGTGTCCTTTCGTAGTTGTTTGTGAGGCTGTAACTCTAATGCACTTAACTCTAGGTCTTCCTTTCCTGTCGTAGTCCTCATGAGAGCCAGTTTCATCATAGCGCTTGATGGTTGTTGCGACTGCACTTGAAAAAGCTTTCAAAGTTCTTGAAAGACCTTCATGTCTTAAAGTAATGATGGACTGTTGTTTCTCTTTGCTTATTTGAGCTGTTCTTGCCATAATATGGACTTAGCCATATTTAGTAAAAGACCATCTTCTGTATATCACCCCTACATTGTCACAACAAAACTGATTGGCTCAAACGCATTAAGAAGGAAAGAAATTCCACAAACTAACTTTTAACAAGGCATGCCTGTTAATTGAAATGCATTCCAGGTCACCTCATGAAGATGGTTGAGAGAATGTCAAGAGTGTGCAAAGCTGTCATCAAGGCAAAGGTTGGCTACTTTTAAGAATCTCAAATATAAAATATATTTCAATTTGTTTAACACTTCTTTTGGTTATTACATGATTCCATGCAAATCAGATATGCTTGCAAAAATGTATGACATCAAAAAACATTGTGCTACAGCAAAGCATAGAAATAAATGACTATTCTACAAAGTAGAAAATAGTAAAAACAAAGAAAAATCCTGGAATGAGTAGGTGTGTCCAAACTTTTGACTGGTACTGTTCGTAAAAGTGAAATAATAAAACAAAATATTTAATACATTTGCAAAAATGTCGAAAAACCTGTTTAGCTTTGTCATTATGGCAACAATGTAGTTTATGCACTGTCTCCAAATGTCCTTTTTGTCCTCTGGCGCAAGACTGAGTTGGTACACCATGCTCTCGAAAAGGTACCCAAGGAATGGTGATGGACTGAGATGTCCATCCATGGCATCCTTCAGGACATCAATTTCACTGCAGCTTGTACATCGGACAGGATTCACTACAAGAATGTCAGGTAGACACAGTTGGTCTTGTCCATGTACATGGTGTGGAGCACATCCACCATGTAGCAATGCTCACTGGCATTGGTCAACTCAAAGTGGAGTTTCAGTTCTTCCCACTGGCTCAATATACGAGTTACCACAGGCTCAATCGATAGCCAACGTGTGGCACACATTGGTGATCTGCAGGGGTTTCTGGCCACAATTAATGGTGGCATACACTGCTTTGTACGCCTCGCGCAGTTTTGGGGAAATCGAAAATCAGTTGTAGGTTTCCATGATTAAGTACTCAACACTCCTAGGGATGGTTTCGTTGGATGCTGCACTGTCAGCCAATTGTAAAGAATGGCACACACAGGGGATGAGTACCAAATTGGGCAATGCACATTCTTCCTTTAAAATCTTGTGCACCCTGTTGTGCACCCGTCATCACAGACGCATTATCAGTGCCAATACCCTGAAGATTCTCTTTTTTAAAGTTACACTTCTCAAGAAACTCAACTACCGCCTTTGCTATTGATCTGGCATCGCCCCCTCCAATTCAACCAGCCCGAGAAATGTGGACAAAACAGTTATTTTTTCTTTCAGAATCTGAAAAGGCAGCTTAGCAAGCCATACCTAAATGGTCGCATGCTAGCAGTGAACAATGCTCCGCAATGGCCATTGCCATAGTAGCTTCTGAGCTTTTGCAGTTATCCATTTTCTTAACCAACTGTGGTAATGTAGACTGCATTGTGGGGTTGTACGGTTTTGATTTGTTTATATGCTTTGCTGTAGCACAATGGTTTTTGATGTCATGCATTTTTGCAAGCATATCTGATTTGCAGTAGGCACAGTATGACCAACAATCACCCCCAATTACTGGCTTCAGACACCCATTAAATTCAGGTACAGACTCCCACTCTTTTCTGTACTTCTGGCTGTACAATTTTGATTGAGACATGTTGATTGATGTTGTAAGTTCTGATCAAGATCAAACATTTGTCACCAACTACATACTACTGCTGCTGGAGTCAGCCAACAATGATTTGCAATTTGCTGAAATTGCTGCAGGCCTTCTGCTGCCTGTGCACAAACTGAGCACCTGCTGCTGACGTCAATCACAATGCACTTTTGCAGCCAGGCACGTCTGTTGTGACTGAGTGTGTGACAGATAAAATAGTTTTTGTGTAATTTAGAGGGAAAATGCATGCATTTTAGCATTTTAATCACTTTTGAAAAGTTGCTAAAAGTTCCAACTATATCTTTTAAAGTAGCTAAATTTGTTTCTAGGTGCTGTTTGAAAAAAAGTTGCCAGGGTAGTCTGAGAAGTTGCTAAATCTAGCAACAAAATTGCTAAGTTGGCATCACTGGTGTAGCTAGAATTCGCTAGATGACTTTCGTCATTGCCGTGACTACATCACAGCAACAATTTGACTTCACCCCCTCTCCCGCCGCACACCCCCTCCCTTTGTGCTTCTCTGCCTTTGTGTGCGCCATTGCTGTGACTTCTGTTGCACAGACAGCTTCTCCCACTCTCGTTTGCGGCAGAATTGTGTGGGAAAGGTTGATAAATGCTATCAAAACCAACCATAGAAACTCCACAAAGGCAGCCTGAAAAGTAGTTACATTTTTCGCTAGCCTCTTTTACCAGTAAAAGTCGCTGGACAAAGTCACTAAATTGGCAACACTGATGAATATTGATGGTAAACCAGGCCAAATCAGGAAGTGCAGATGATTTTTAAAGTCATGTTCTCAAATGGTTCAGACAATATTAAGTAACAATGTTCCTCTGTGGGAATTTCAGTACTTCCACAAAACATTTAGCACAAGTTTCTACATTACAGACGTGGTTCTACTTGGTGTCTTATTTTTACTACATTCTAAAAATGGTGTGACTTAATAAAACCAGAGTAAAATGTTTTCAGAACCTCCCTGCAACCTAAAAATGTATGTTCCCAGAACAAGAAACATTTTCACTTCTGTTCTCAGAACGTTTAAAAAACATTCCGTTTTACGGGTCAGGAAACATATGGCTTTGTTCCCACAACCAATGTGAAAGTAAAAATATACGTTCCCAGAACTTCCAAGAAGCCAAATGTGCCATCTAGATGGTATCAATCATAGAGATGCTATCATTCCTGTAATAGTTTTATATAATATGCCGTATCAGTAGTATCAGGCATCTGTCTCATGTCTGTCTGAGTACCACTTACAGTACCATCACATGTCGAAACTAAGATAATGTAAGAAGTTTTGCAAGTCTCCAACACTTCCTGCTGTAATGTGACTTTAAAATCAGAGACATATTTTATCTCCTCCTCATAAGAGTCACATCCACTTTATTGAATAATGCATCATACATCAGCTCCATTTTCATAAGTGTCTGGGCTTGTTAAAATGTGTTTGATGCTTACAGCTCTCTGGAGGTGCTGCATGTGTTGGGATCTCAATGAGATGTTATTGAGCTGGAGGAAGTCAACATCAATGTCTTTTAACAATATATAGATACTACATCCTCTATCATGGCCATCCAAACCATGTCTGCATCACAAATGGTCCACATTACTCTGATCAAAACTAGTGCACTATGTGGTGAATAGGGTGCCATTTGAAGTGTTCATTTCATCAACAACAATTGTGAATAAAATATTCGTCAAACTATTTTTTTTGTGCCAATTGACCAAGAAAAAACTATAACTAAATGAAAATGATTAGTCCTATCAACTGACTAAAACAAGACAAGGTGAAATTATCTCTGTGACAAAAACCTGACTACTAAATGGACTGGACAAGGGTTTTTGGAGAGATTGAGAGCTTTTCAGTGATAAGCACAATGATTATTAGAAACACAGATTTGCAGTGCAGTTCTGTTCAGCAGTAGGAGGATGCACCAAACCAGACACACAGCCTAGCCTACATCAGCTGGTGAGCTGCTGGGGAGCAAGCAATGAGTTTGGGCAGACAGGCAGACATGCTCCATCTCCGATTATACACATTGTGCTGCTGACTCTCTTGCTTCCCCGTAGCTAACCAGTCACCTCCAGCCTTCTAGTTAGATACCCGTTATCACGTTACAGGGAAGACCCAGATGCAGACAATGTCAAAGTAAAAAAAGTTTATTACTAGAACAGGGGGCAGGAAAAACGACAGGTCAAAGGCAGGCAGAGGTCAGTAATCCAGATCAGAGTCCAAAAGGTACAGAACGGGAGGCAGTCTCGGGGTCAAGGCAGGCAGAGGTCAATAATCTACGTTGGTGTGACAAGGTACAGAAACGGCAGGCTCAAGGTCAGGGCAGGCAGAAAGGTCAAAACCTGGAAAACTAAAAAACAGGAACTAAAAACAGACAGAAGCAAGGGGAAAAATGCTGGTAGGCTTGACGAACAAACAAACTGGCAACAGACAAACAGAGAACACAGGTAAAAATACACTGGGATAATGGGGAAGATTGGCGACACCTGGAAGGGGGTGAAGACAAACACAAAGACGTGAAACAGATCAGGGTGTGACACCCTTTGCCTGGTTAATAAATAAAAGCTGCTTTACAAAATTAAAAACAATAGCAGCATTAAGGTGAATAGTAAAACAAGAGTTCTCTCCCTTGAAGGAAATACACATTTTTTAATGTATAGTCTTGCTCAATCCCCCCACTGCATTTCATAGCCAGGTTCTGTTGCCAATGTACTAGTAAAATCTCATTCTATTCTTCAGAAGAAACAACTTAATTCTAGCGATTACCATTCAAAATATATGACCCATAATACTGGCCCTACGTTTTTTGATTTCTATTGTGCATTGGCGGGATGCATTTTACATTCATAAAGCATATCCCGTGCTGTTCTAAAACAAGGATACCTGTGGACCGTGTCACGGTTTTCTGTATGTGAAGGAGAGTCGGACCAAAATGCGGCGTGTAGATTGCGATCCATATTTATTAAACTGAAGCAAACACGAATCTAAATACAAACACTACAAAACAATAAACGTAATGAACATAACGAAAACCGAAACAGCCCTATCTGGTGAAAACACAGAGACAGGAACAATCACCCACAAACACACAGTGAAACCCAGGCTACCTAAGTATGATTCTCAATCAGAGACAACTAATGACACCTGCCTCTGATTGAGAACCATACTAGGCCAAAACATAGACATACCCAAATCATAGAAAAACAAACATAGACTGCCCACCCAACTCACGCCCTGACCATACTAAATAAATACAAAACAAAGGAAATAAAGGTCAGAACGTGACAGTACCCCCCCCCCCCCCCCCCCCCCCCCCCCCAAAGGTGCGGACTCCGGCCGCAAAACCTTGACCTATAGGGGAGGGTCTGGGTGGGCGTCTGTCCGCGGTGGCGGTGGCGGCGCGGGACGCGGACCCCACTTCACTATTGTCTTAGTCCGCCTCATTGTCCGCCTCCGTGGCTCTCTAACCCTGGCAACCCCTCTCCATGACCCCACTGGACAGAGGGTCAGCTGCTCGGGACAGAGGTGCAGCTGCTCGGGACAGAGGGGCTCTGGCGCCTCTGGGCTGAGGGGCTCTGGCGCCTCTGGGCTGAGGGGCTCTGGCGCCTCTGGGCTGAGGGGCTCTGGTGCCTCTGGGCTGAGGGGCTCTGGCGCCTCTGGGCTGAGGGGCCCCTGGCTGACTGGCGGCACTGGCAGCCCCTGGCTGACTGGCGGCCCCTGGCTGACTGGAGGCCCCTGGCTGACTGGCGGCCCCTGGCTGACTGGCGGCACTGGCGGCTCCTTGCAGACGGGCGGCCCCTGGCTGACTGGCGGCCCCTGGCTGACTGGCGGCACTGGCGGCCCCTGGCTGACTGGCGGCACTGGCGGCTCCTTGCAGACGGGCGGCACTGGCGGCGCTGGGCAGACGGGTGGCTCAGGCGGCGCTGGGCAGACTGGTGGCTCAGGCGACGCTGGAGAGGAAGGAGCACCTGTAGGGATGAGACGGAGAGACAGCCTGGTGCGGGGGGCTGCCACCGGAGGGCTGGTGCGTGGAGGTGGTGACGGATAGACCGGACCGTGCAGGCGCACTGGAGCTCTGGAGCACCGAGCCTGCCCAACCTTACCTGGTTGAATGGTCCCGGTCGCCCTGCCAGTGCGGCGAGGTGGATTAGCCCGCACTGGGCTATGCTGGCGAACCGGGGACACCGTGCGCAAGGCTGGCGCCATGTAAGCCGGCCCAAGGAGACGCACTGGAGACCAGATGCGTAGAGCCGGCTTCATGGCACTTGGCTCGATGCCCACTCTAGCCCGGCCGATACGCGGAGCTGGCATGTACCGCACCGGGCTGTGCACCCGCACTGGGGACACCGTGCACTCCACAGCATTACACAGTGCCTGCCCGGTCTCTCTCGCCCCCCGGTAAGCACAGGAAGTTGGCGCAGGTCTCCTACCTGGCTTCGCCACACTTCCTGTGTGCCACCCCCCAATAAATTTTTGGGGCTGACTCTCGGGTCTCCATCCGCTCTGCCGTGCTAGCTCCTCATAATGCCGCCTCTCTGCTTTTGCTGCCTCCAGCTCGGCTTTGGGGCGGCAGTATTCCCCTGGCTCTGCCCAGGGTCCTTTCCCGTCTAGAATCTCCTCCCAAGTCCATTTCTCCAAGTAGTGCAGCCTCTCCCACTGCTGCTGCTGCTCCTGTTGCTGCTGCCTCTGTTCCTTCTCCTGCTGCTGCTTTTTCCGTTGCCCGTTACCACGCCGCTTGGTCCTGTTGTGGTGGGTGATTCTGTCTATGTTGATGGCTTGTTTCAGCGCAGCTCACATTATCTTCACGGTTGTTATTTTGTTTACTGGTTTTGTATAGTTTTCAGTGTTCAGTACTTTCTATATTAAAGATTTACCATGGACACTTACCACGCCGCATATTGGTCCTCTGATCCTTTTCGCCTCTCCTCTTCAGATGAAGAGGAGGACGACCGTAACAGACCGGAACATTAACCATTTGTTTAGGTTATACCATATTAGCTAGCTATAGCTAGCAACCTGCAGTGTGTTCAACAGGATGCTGTCATGCCCTGACCTTAGAGAGCCTTTTATTTATCTGTTTCTAGGTTTCTGTTTCATTCTAGGTTTTCTGTTTCTATGTTTTCTATTTCTTTGTTTTTGCCATGTGTGGTTCCCAATCAGAGGCAGCTGTCTATCGTTGTCTCTGATTGGGGATCGTATATAAGTTGTGATTTTCCGTTTGGGTTTTGTGGGGAGTTATTTTCTGTTTAGCTGTCAGAACTGTGCGCTTTCGTTTTTTCTGCTTTGTTATTTTGTTGAGGTGTTCAGTTGAATTAAAAATCATGAACGCCTACGACGCTGCACCTTGGTCTCCTTCTTCAACCCACGAGAGTCGTTACAGATGCAACGTTCTGGAACTTTCAGATAGAACAGCCGTGTCTCATAGACTAGACATAACATAGTAAATGTAAATGCGGGACACTCAAATTAGTAAGACATGGTTACATAAGACAGATGGTTACTTAATGCAAAAATGAAAGTAGCATTTTCAGGGTGGATGGGTGAGCGTATAACACAAACGTCTAGCAACCCAAAGGTTGCCAGTTCGAATCTCATAAACAATTTTTGTATTTTAACCTTAATAGGGTACGTGGGACGGAAGCTTCCCACCTGTCAACAGCCAGTGAAACTGCAGGGCGCCAAATTCAAAACAACAGAAATCCCATAATTATAAAAATTCCTCAAACATACATGTATTTTACACCATTTTAAAGATACACCTGTTGTGAATCCAGCCACAGTGTCCGATTTCAAAAAGGCTTTGCGACGAAAGCAAACCAAATGATTATGTTAGGTCAGAGCCAAGTCACAGAAAAACACAGCCATTTTTCCAGCCAAAGAGAGGTGTCACAAATCAGAAATATAGATAAAATGAATCACTAACCTTTGATGAGCTTCATCAGATGACACTCATAGGACTTCATGTTACACAATACATGTATGTATGTTCATATTTATATCCAAAAATCTGAGTTTACATTGGTGCGTTATGTTCAGTAGTTCCAAAACATCCGGTGATTTTGCAGAGAGCCACATCAATTTACAGAAATACTCATATTAAACATTCATAAACGATACAAGTGTTATTCACAGAATTAAAGATATACTTCTCCTTAATGCAACCGCTGTGTCAGATTTAAAAAAAACTTTATGGCAAAAAGCAAACCAAGCAATAACCTGAGTATGGCGCTCAGACGACAAATCAAGCCAAATTGATATCCGCCATGCTGGAGTCAACATTAGTCAGAAATAGCATTATAAATATTCACTTACCTTTGATGATCTTCATCAGAATGCACTCCCAGGAATCCCCGTTCCATAATAAATGTTTGATTTGTTCGATTATGTCCAAATAGCTACTTCTGTTAGCGTGTTTTGTAAACAAATCCAAAGTCACAAAGTGCGTTCTCTAGGAGCAGACCAAATGTCAAAAAGTACTGTTACAGTCCGTAGAAACATGTCAAACGATGTAAAGAATCAATCTTTAGGATGTTTTTAACGTAAACCTTCAATAATGTTCCAACCAGAGAACTCCTTTGTCTGTAGAAGAGCAATGGAACGCGAGGTCGCTCTCACGTGAATGCGCGACTCTGAGCTCGTGGCTGCTGCCAGACCTCTGACTCATTCCCCTCTCATTCGGCCCCACTTCACAGTAGAAGCATCAAACAAGGTTCTAAGGACTGTTGCTATCTAGTGGAAGCCTTAGGAAGTGCACCATGACCCCATAGACACTGTATTCGATAGGGCAAGAGTCGAAAAATTACAAACCTCAGATTTCCCACTTCCTGGTTGGATTTTTTCTCAGGTTTTTGTCTGCCATATGAGTTATGTTATACTCACATACATCATTCAAACAGTTTTAGAAACTTCAGAGTGTTTTCTACCCAAATCTACTACTATATGCATATTCTAGCTTTTATGGCAGACTAGCAGGCAGTTTAATTTGGGCATTCTTTTCATCCAAAATTCCCAATGCTGTCCCCTACCCTAGAGAAGTTAACCCTGACGTTTATGTTGGCTAACATTAGCTAGCTGGCCAATATTTGCTATCTAGCTAGAATTCGTAACAAATTGTATATTAAAGAAATTCTGAACATAATACTAATTGTAATTCATAGCATATCATATCAAATATGCGATGGACATCCAGAAATGTATGCATACCATAAGAAACATAACATATCATACTAAATGGAGTGTCTCAGATTTAGGTACAGAATAATACGAAATCCTCTGAGACCAGGTTGGATAGAAATATGATATGTAGAACAAACATGCCTCTCTGACATGTTGAATAAGGAATAATGTCAGCTCTATTCATTGAATTTCTATCTGCAAATTTTGAGAACGTTTTGCAACTGAACATGGCCCTGATAACATCCCCAGTAGCCTGTATGAAAACATTTGGTGGCACAGAAAGAATGGAAAATGCAAACAATTTGTTAAGTAAATATCTCTTACCACTACAGTATATCTGACTGGGTAACTAACTTAATTTTGTGTTCACGTGGACCCTGTGACTCAGACTTGAGCACTTGAACTAGGGCTTGGGCATGAGGGATTGGACGTCAGCCATAGGGACTTGTGACTCAACCCGTGACTCAGACTTGGACTCGAGCAGAGGGGACTTGGGACTCGATTCGGACTCAAGATTTAGTGACTCGACTACATCACTGGGCAGAACAGTCATTAGCTCCCGTTCAAAGATCTCAGACATTTCCATATGCCTAAAAAGCATTTGTACACAAATGTGTTTACATACCTGTAAGTGAGCATTTCATCCTTTGTCAAGATAATCCAGACCCCTTACAGGTGTGGCATATCAAGAAGCTGATTAAACAGCATGATAATTACACAGGTGCACCATGTACTTGAGACAATAAAAGGCCACTTTAAAACGTGCAGTCTTGTCACACAACACAATGCCACAGATGTCTCGAGTTTTGAGGGATCGTGCAATTGGAAAGCTGACTGCATGAATGTCCACCAGAGCTGTTGCCAGATAATTTAATGTTAATTTCTCTACCATTAGCCACCTACAACGTAATTTTAGAGAATTTAGCAGTACGTCCAACTGGCCTCACAACCACAGACCACGTATAACGACATCCCAGGACCTCCACATGCTGAGGAGAATTTCTGTCTGTAATAAAGCCCTTTTGTGGGGAAAACTAATTATGATTGGCTTGACCTGGCTCCCAGTACATCGGCCTGGCTCCCAAATGGGTGGGTCTATGCCCTCCCAGGCCCACCCATGGCTACGCCCCTGCCCAGTAATGTGAAATCAATAGATTAGGGCGTAATTAATTTCAATTGACTGATTTCCTTATATGAACTGTAACGTAGAAAAATCTTTGAAATTGTTGCATGTTGCGTTTACTGTATAGTTTTGTTCTGTATACAATGTGGTGGCTGCGGCGTCTATGGAGCATGACAACAATGGCAATGACGCGACCGAGTGACGGAGGTGCATCCCATACTACCATCTGGTGCTTGTGCTTCTCTCCCTTTTTCTCTTAGGGTGAAACTTCAACTTAAGTACATTGACTTAACCTGACTAACAGGTTGTTACATCAATCTATTTCCAACGTAATCATGTTTTAATCAACATCTGTTTTTCATCTTATCCACTGGGCGGGTGAAATTGTTGAATTGCATACTTGATAAGAGATTTGATTTAACCTTAACCTTTCAATGTTGATAGTAAAATTATATGTTTGAATCAATGTCATTGTTTTAACGTCATGCCATCAATCTAAATAAAGAGATACAGTACTTATTTTGAAATAAAATAAGAAGCCACAATCAAATGATTTCTGCCTCAACTGGTATATGAAGGATAATGTACATCAGTGAGAACGAGTCAACCATCCAGATGCTTACCTCCAGGTACAGTGCTTAATTGAGGAAACAAACTGTCTTTTTTTCTGCTGAGCTATCATGTCAACTCATGCATGTTAAAACATCAGAAGCCTCCTTCCTAAGTTTGTTTTATTCACTACATTAGCACACTCTGCCAACCCTGATGTCCTAGCCGTGTCTGAATCCTGGCTTTCCATCCCCAACTACAACATTTTCCGACAAGATAGAACTGCCAAAAGGGGCGGAGTTGCAATCTACTGCAGAGCGAGTTCCAGCTGTGCCCTGGACACCATATGTGAATTGATTGCCCCCATCTATCTTCAGAGTTCGTACTGGTAGGTGACCTAAACTGGGATATGTTTAACACCCCGGCCATCCTACGATCTCAGCTAGATGCCCTCAATCTCACACAAATGATCAAGGAACCTACCAGGTACAACCCTAAATCCGTAATCATGAGCACCCTCTCAGATATCATCCTGACAAACTTGCCCTCTAAATACACCTATGCTGTCTTTAACCAGGATCTCAGCGGTCACTGCATCATGGCCTGTGTCCGTAATGGGTCCGCGGGAAAATGACCACCCTTCATGCCTGTCAAACGCTCCCTAAAACATTTCAGCGAGCAGGCTTTTCTAATCGACCTGGCCCAGGTATCCTGGAAGGATATTGACCTCATCCCGTCAGTAGAGGATGCCTGGTTATTCTTTAAAAGTGCCTTCCTCACCATCTTAAATAAGCATGCCCCATTCAAAAAAGTTTGAACCAGGAACAGATATAGCCTTTGGTTCTCTCCAGACCTGACTGCCCTTGACCAGCACAAAAACATCCTGTGGTGTACTACATTAGCATCGAACAGCCCCCGTGATATGCAACTTTTCAGGGAAGTTAGGAACAAATATACATAGGCAGTTAGGAAAGCTAAGGCTAGCAGAAATTTGCATCCTGTACCACAAACTCAAAAAAGTTCTGGGACACTGTAAAGTCCATGGAGAATAAGAGCACGTCCTCCCAGCTGCCCACTGCACTGAGGCTAGGAAACACTGTTACTACCGATAAATCCACTATAAAAGCATTTTTCTACGGCTGGCCATGCTTTTCACCTGGCTACCCCTACCCAGGTGAACAGCCCTGCGCTCCCCACAGCAACTCGCCCAAACTTCTCCTTCACCCAATTCCAGATAGCTGATGTTCTGAAAGAGCTGCAAAATCTTGACCCCTACAAATCAGCCGGGCTAGAAATCTGGACCCACTCTTTCTAAAATTATCTGCTGAAATTGTTGCAATCCCTATTACTAGCCTGTTCAACCTCTCTTTCATATCATCTGAGAATTCCATAGATTGTAAAGGTGCCGTGGTCATCCCCCTCTTCAAAGGGGGAGACACTCTAGACCCAAACTGCTACAGACCTATATCTATTCTACCCTGCCTTTCTTAGGTCTTCGAAAGCCAAGTTAACAAACAGATCACCGACCATTTCGAATCCCACTGTACCTTCTCCGCTATGCAATCTGGTTTCAGAGCTGGTCATGGGTGCACCTTAGCCACGTTCAAAGTCCTAAACGATATCATAACCGCCATCGATCAGAGACATTACTGTGCAGCCGTATTCATCGACCTGGCTAAGGCTTTCGACTCTGTCAATCACAACATTCTTATTGGCAGACTCAACAGCCTTGGTTTCTCAAATGATTGCCTCACCTGGTTCACCAACTACTTCTCTGATAGAGTTCAGTATATCAAATCAGAGGGCCTGTTGTCCGGACCTCTGGCAGTGTCTATGGGGGTGCCACAGGGTTAAATTCTCGGGCCGACTCTCTTCTCTGTATACATCTATGGTGTCGCTCTTGCTGCTGGTGATTCTTTGATCCACCTCTACGCAGACAACACCATTCTGTATGCCTCTGGCCCTTCTTTGGACACTGTGTTAAGATGAACTTCAATGCCATACAACTCTCCTTCTGTGGCCTCCAACTGCTCTTAAATGCAAGTAAAACTAAATGCATGCTCTTCAACCGATCGCTGCCTGCACCTGCCCGCCCGTCCGTCCAGCATCACTACTCTGGACGGTTCTGACTTATATGTGGACAATTACAGATACCTAGGTGTCTGGTTAGACTGTAAACTCTTCACCTAGACTTACATTAAACATTTCTAATCCAAAATAACATTTAGAATCGGCTTCCTATTCCGCAACAAAACCTCCTTCACTCATGCTAAACTGACTATCATACCGATCCTTGACTTCGGCGATGTAATTTACAAAATAGCCTCCAACACTCTACTCAAATGGATGTAGTCTATCACAGTGCAATCCATTTTGTCACCAAAGCCCCATATACTACCCACCACTGTCGCCTGCATGCTCTCGTTGGCTGGTCCTCGCTACATATTCGTTGCCAAACCCACTGGCTCCATGTCATCTATAAGTCTTTGCTTGCTAAAGCCCTGCATTATCTCAGCTCACTGGTCACCATAGCAACACCCACCTGTAGCATGTGCTCCAGCAGGTATATCTCACTGGTCATCCCCAAAGCCAACACTTACTTTGGCTGCCTTTCCTTACAGTTCTCTGCTGCCAATGACTGGAACGAATTGTAAAAATCACTGAAGCTGGAGACTTCTTATCCCTCTCTAACTTTAAGCACCAGCTGTCAGAGCAGCTTAACGTTCACTGTACCTGTAAATAGATAAATATTGTTGCTTTTTTCACCCCAGTATCTCTACTTTCACATCATCATCTGCACATCTGTCACTCCAGTGTTAATGCTAAATTGTAATTATGTTGCCTCTTTGTGTCACGTCCTGACCTTAGTTCCTTTTGTATGTCTCTATTTTAGGTTGGTAGGTCGTGAGTTGGGGTGGGCATTCTATGTTTTGTTCTTTTGTTTATATTTCTATGTGTTTGGCCTGATATGGTTCCCAATCAGAGGCAGCTGTTAATCGTTGAAGAGGAGGAGAATCGTTACAGAACCACCCACAACAACCGGACCAAGCAGCGTGGTAACCAGGAGCAGAGGGTTCTGGACTCCTGGACTTGGGAGGAGATTTTGGACGGTAAGGGACCCTGGGCACAGGCTGGGGAATATCGCAGCCCCAGGGAAGAGCTGGAGGCAGCCAAAGCCGAGCTAGCACGGCAGCGCAACAGGGACGAGAGGTTGACCGGGTAGCCGCCGTGTTATGCCGTGAGGCGCACGGTGTCTCCAGTGCGCAGGCATAGCCCGGTGTGCTACATCGCAGCTCCTCATATCGGCCGGGCTAGAGTGGGCATCGAGCCAGGAGTAATGAAGCCGGCTCAGCGCATCTGGTCTCCAGTTCGTCTCCTCGGCCCGGGTTATATGGCACCAGCCCTACGCACGGTGTCCCTGGTTCGCCAGCACAGCCCAGTGCGTCTGTTCCACCCCGCTGCACTTGCCGGGCTACAGGGAGTATCCAGCCAGGTCAGGTTGTGCAGGCTCGGTGCTCGAGACCTCCAGTGCGCCTCCACGGTCCGGTCCATCCGGTGCCTCCTCCACGCACCAGGCCTCCTGTGGCAGCCCCACGCACCAGGCTGTCTCTCTGTCTCCTCCCTCCAGGTTCCCCTCCTGTCCGGCGCCTCCAGAGCCGCCTTCAGAGCCGCCCTACTGTCCGGAGCCGCCAGAGCCGCCCGTCAGTCAGGAGCCGCCAGAGTCGCATGTGAAAGATGTCAGATTAAAGTCTCTTGGAACGGAAGGGTAGTGTTGCACTCGGTGGGGACACATCCAGAGAGAAATTATGGTGAATTCAAAAACTTTGCCTACATCGCTAGGTATCTGGTAACTACTGCTCCATCAATAGACGCTGGAGATTCTTGTATTTCAGGGTTTCCATTAGATTATATGTACAATACCAGTCAAAAGTTTGGAAACACCCACTCATTCAAGGGGTTTTCTTTATGTTTTACTATTTTCTACATTGTAGAATAATACTGAAGACATCCACACTATGAAATAACAAATGTGGAATCATGTAGTAACCAAAAAAGTGTTAAAGAAATTAAAATATTTTATACTTCCAAGTAGACACCCTTTGCCTTGATGACAGCTTTGCACACTCTTGGCATTCTCTCAACCAGCTTCACCTGGAATACTATTCCAACAGTCTTGAAGGAGTTCCCACATATGCTGAGCACTTGTTGGCTGCTTTTCCTTCACTCTGTGGTCCAACTCATCCCAAACAATCTCAATTGGGTTGAGGTTGGGTGATTGTGGAGGCCAGGTCATCTGATGCAGCACTCCATCACTTTCCTTCTTGGTCAAATAGCCCTCACACAGCCTGGAGGTGTGTTGGGTCATTGTTCTGTTGAAAAACAAATGATAGTCCCACTAAGCACAAACCAGATGGGATGGCATTTCTCTGCAGAATGTTGTAGTAGCCATGCTGATTAAGTGTGCCTTGAATTATAAATACATCACCAACAGTGTCACCAACAAGGCATCATCACACCTCCTCCTCTATGCTTCATGGTGGGAACCACACATGCGGAGATCATCCATTCACCTACTCTGCGTGTTAATAAAGAAACGACGGTTGGAACCAAAAATCTCAAATTTGGACTCATTAGACCAAAGGACAGATTTCCACCGGTCTAATGTTCATTGCTCATGTTTCTTGGCCCAAGCAAGTCTCTTCTTATTGGTGTCCTTTAGTAGTGGTTTCTTTGCAGAAATTTGACCATGAAGGCCTGATTCACACAGTCTCCTCTGAACAGTTGAGGTTGAGATGTGTTTGTTAGTTGAACTCTGTGAAGCATTTATTTGGGCTGCAATTTCTCAGGCTGGTAACTCTAATGAACTTATCCTCTGCAGCAGAGGAAACTCTGGGTTTTCCTTTCCTGTGGTGGTCCCCATGAGAGCCACTTTCAACATAGCGCTTGATGGTTTTTGCTACTTAGCTTAAAGAAACTTCTTGACATTTTCTGATTGACTGACCTTCATGTCTTAAAGTAATGATGGACTGTTGTCTCTTTGCTTATTTGAGTTGTTCTTGCCATAATATGGACTTGGTCTTTACCAAATAGGGCTGTCTTCTGTATACCAACCCTACCTTGCCACAACACAACTGATTTTCTCAAATAATTTAAGAAAGATAGATATTCCATAAGTTAACTTTTAACAAGGCGCACCTGTTAATTGAAATGTATTCCAGGTGACTAGCTGATGAAGCTAGTTGAGAGAATTCCAAGAGTGCGCAAAGCTGTCATCAAGGCAAAGGGTGGCTTTCAATTTGTTTAAAAACTTCTTAAGGACGATTGGACGCTAGGCGTCCCTGCTTGACAACATCCGGTGAAATTGCAGAGCGCGAAATTCAAATGACAAAAATCTTAATATTAAGCATTCATGAAAATACAAGTGTCATACATCATTTTATCCAGCTGCTTTGTCAGATTTCAAAAAGGCTTTACGGCGAAAGCACACCACGCGATTATCTGAGGACAGTGCCCCGCACAAAAAAAGCATTACATGCATTTCCAACAAAGCAGAGGCGTCACGAAAGTCAGAAATAGCGATAAAATAAATCACTTACCTTTGAAGATCTTCCTCTGGTTGCAATCACAAGGGTCCCAGCTACATAACAAATGGTCCTTTTGTTCGATAAAGTCCTTCTTTATATCCCAAAAAAGTCAGCTTCATTGGCACGCTTGACTCAATAATCCACCGGTTTCCCTCGTTCAAAATGCATACAAATGAATCCCATAAGTTACCAATAAACTTCTTCCAAACATATCAAACAACGTTCCTAATCAATCCTCAGGTACCCTAATATGTAAATAAATGATACAATTTAAGAGACCATTACCGGAGATAAATAACGAAGTACGCGCCCTCAACGAACATTACAGCCAAAATGGGGAGCCTTTTTCTAAAGACTGACATCTAGTGGAAGCAATAGGAACTGCAATCTGGGAGGTATTCCTTTTCTATTCCCATTGACAGCCATAGTAATCAGGGGTGAGCTGAAAACAAATATTTTCTGGTTGAATTCTCCCCGGGTTTTTGCCTGCCATATCAGTTCTGTTATACTCAGACATTATTTTAACAGTTTTGTAAAAAAAAAAGTTTTGTTTTCTATCCAATACTAATTATATGCATATCCTAGCTTCTGGGCTTGAGTAAGAGGCAGTTTACTTTGGGAACCTCATTCATCCAAACTCCCGAATACTGCCCCCTAGCCCTAAGAACTTTTAACACTTTTTTGGTTACTACAGGATTCCATTTGTGTTATTTCATAGTTGTGATGTCTTCAATATTATTCTACATGGTGAACAAAAAAATAAGGAAAACCCTGGAATGAGTAGGTGTCCAAACTTTTGACTGATACTGTATATAGGTTGCATGGGTGTCATGAAGAGGATTTTTTTTCCTTAAACGAGGCCTTAGAACATGCAGACTTTCTTCCTCTCAGAAACCCAAGTTGTCAGAGGCTCTGATCTCTTTTCAAGGCTTATTGCCAAAATAATTTGCCCAACATCCTCGGTCACTGGCAAAACTTGACTGATGGAAGGCCACTGAGTACAGGCAGTTTGTGCTCTACACGGGTCCCATAGTATGGAACGATGTTTCCAAAAAGGTCTATCACCACTTTATGTCCCTTCGTGTAGCCATGTCAATTTAGCGAGATTCAGATGATAACATAATTACCTTGATTATGCCAAACAGCTGGTGATGCACTTTGTTGAGATGAGCAAGAGTGTCTATGAGTGATACAGTTACAGCGTCCTCCTCCAGGACATTTGTCAAAGAAATAAAAGACAATGGAAACATTGTCTGTGATGTTATTTACCACACTCGGACTGACAACTTCTTCCATCTTCCATGTGCCTCCAAAGATTTCAACATCATATCTCAAAAATCTGCAAAGGGTGAAGCGGGCAATGCACCTGTACGAAGAATGAACCCGGAGCATGAGAGATTAACTATTATAACTACCATATTTGTTTCACTTTAAAATTATTTCATGGTGTGTTGCTTGTAAAGTGCATATTTTGTGTTCTATACAGAACCCTGAGAAATGGTCTCATGTCGATGATGAATATGAAAGGAAACATGGGAAGAGGGTCTTTGACAACTCCAACCTGAAATTTGCACTTGACCGCAAGGGTGGCAGTGGGAGAGCCAATGAGTAAGGGGATGAGAGTTCTTAAGATGTTATAAGCTTCAAAGCCTGTTCCAACAGAGCCTTTAAAAAAAGTATTGTACATCTAATTTGTGTTTCCAGAAGCCTGTACATCTATTTTGTGGCGCAATACATTTTCATTTCAAACGCTCTTGACTAAGACCAACATTTTTTTGCGTAACAGTTTTTACATGGACTAAGGCTTAAACAATGCTCTTTCAAGTTACTGCTCTAATTTTGTTACACAGAATGGCAATAGCCAACAGTAGTATAGACCCTAAATCTGGAAGATACAATTCTACACATGGTGCCAAATGTATTATACGCATCGAGGTGCTTTTCAAGACAGTGCAACATTAGAAATGTCCTGGTTGATACAGTTTGTTTTAATATTCTTAACTTAGGCTTTTATCCTTTTTTAATGTAAGGAAGCCTACATCACAAAATGGCAACTACTTCTAAACGTATAATCAACACGCTTCGAGGATTGGTCATAATCCTTGTTGAATTCATGGTGTTTTGTCCAATCAGATCACAATGTGTGCTCAACCACATAATGTAGTTGATTATTAGTCCAGTATAATTTTCAAACTCAATTGTACCGACATTTAAAAAATATATATTTTACTGTTGGCTGTTCTTTTGAGTGGGTGAATAAAGGTTGAAATGACATGGTGTGCCCAGTGGGAAGGAGTGCCCTGTATAGGGAGAACCACATGTTTGTGTTCAGAGAAAAAAAGAAAAGATCAAGATATGAGAATATGCTGTAAAACATTTGTAAAAGGAAATGCTGAGATATAATCTCTTGCATGTATCTTTCAAGCTTTTATATTTTGGGGGTGATGTACCTACAGCCCCCTTTTAGTCTGTGAGTCTGGTTTCCAGGGAACAAATACATCAGTATATGTAGAGAGAGTGCTGTGTTGGGGAGAATGTTTCTGGCAAATGGAGCAACTTGAAGCCCGCCAGGGGCCAGCAAATTACATGGATCCCAATGAGACTCTCAAAGACTCATGGATAGGGGTGGGGCTTTCTATATGGGTGTGTGTGTGTGCATTAGGGGTGTGTCCCAAATGGCACCCTATTTCCTTTATAGTGCACTACATAGGGCTTTGTTCAAAAGTAGAGCACTATATAGGTCTTTGGTGCTATTTGGGACACAAACATTAACACAATAACCCTAGACACACGTGCATAAAGCCGACTTACATTGTTATGTTAAGACATTCCCTAGGGGTTGCTAGGGGTTTCTATGAGACAGCCAAGTAAATGGATGCTCATTTTAATATAAAAAAAACTGGACCATCATAACCAATATCTTCTGCTAGGCTACAAACGAATCAACCCTCATGACGCTAGACCAGGGCTGCCCAACCCTCGTCCTGGAGATCTACCTTCCTGTGGGTGTTCAGTCCAACCCTAATTCTACTTATTAGCTGCTCAACAAGACCTTACCTAGCTGAATCAGATATGTTAAATTAGGGTTGGACTGAAAACCTACAGGACAGTAGATCTCCAGGAAGAGGGTTGGGCAGCCCTACGCTAGACCCTTAGCTTTGAGTTACATTGCAGGTGGTTCTCTATATCAATGACATTCAGAGATGAGCTAGGAATAGGAGGAATAGGAGAGACTACAGTATGTCATTCCTGTTATTTGTGTCCTTTATCTGTCCCCTCGTGATGTGATGAAACCTTTTAGGGGAGTGTGCTTAATTCAGAATGACAGGAAGGCCGGGGTGTGTGGCTGCATGTCTATGAGTCACAATTGGCCACAGGTGGCCCTTTTTACAGAGGCCTTATGATGACAAATTGATTGTCTCTAACAACAGACTCATCACTCAGGCTAATTTTCCTCCACCAGGCAGAAGAGAGAGCGAGAGAGAGAAAAGGTGTCTTGTGCTACCCAAATGGCACCCTTTTCCCTATATAGTGCACTACTTTTGACCAGATCCGAAAATTGGTAAAAGTAGTGCTCTATACATGTATAGGGTGCCATTTGGGATGCGGCCTCTGTCTCCATTGCTAACCGACTGGAGGGGATTGGGCTCCTCATTAGAATTAGCAGAGAGATGCACAATCAATCTGTTATTCAGAGAATCTGAGCACTAAGCCTGAGTGCTAAGAGCCTTTGACAGCGCGGAGACACACACACACACACCACAAAGAGAATGGGCAATTGACGTATAGATACTGCAGCGCATGCGAGAGGGAAGGAAGAAGGGAGGAAAGACAGAGGATAGCAGGGTGGGTGGTAGAATACGGACCCATACGGGAAATAATACATTTCAATATAAACTGAACTAAAATATGAATGCAACATGTAAAGTGTTGGACCCATGTTTCATGAGCTGAAATAAAATATCCTAGAAATGTTCCATACACCCAAAATCTTATTTCTCTCATTTTGTACACACGTGTTAACATCCCTGTTAGTGAGCATTTCCCCTTTGCCAATATACTGTATTTCTTACACCTGACAGGTGTGGAATTTCAAGAATCTGATTAAACAGCATGATCATTACACAGATGCACCTTGTGCTAGGGACATTAAAAGGCCACTCTAAAATGTGCAGTTTTGTCACACAACACAAGGCCACAGATGTGTCAAGTTTTAAGGGAGCGTGCAATTGAAATGCTGACTGCAGGGCTGTCGCCAGATAATTTAATGTCTCTACAATAAGCCACATCGTTCTAGAGAATTTTGCAGTACGTCCATCCGGCCTCACAATCGCAGACCACGTGTAACCATGCCAACCCAGGTCCTCCACATCCAGCTTCTTCACCTGCGGGATCGTCTGAGACCAGCCACCCGGGAAGCTGATGAAACTGATTAATTTCTGCACAAACTGTCAGAAACCGTCTCTCCAGACATGTAACCCAATGAACATGTTTGGGATGCTCTGGATCGACTTGTACGACAGCGTGTTCCAGCAACTTCCCACAGCAATTGAAGAGGAGTGGGACAACATTCCACAGGCCACAATCAACAGCATGATCAACTCTATGTGAAGGAGATGTCGTGCTGCATGAGAAATATGAGGCCGACTCTTTTCTCTGTATATATCAATGACGTCGCTCTTGCTGCTGGTGATTCTCTGATCCACCTCTACGCAGACGACACCATTCTGTATACATCTGGCCCTTCTTCGGACACTGTGTTAACTAACCTCCAAACGAGCTTCAATGCCATACAACACTCCTTCCATGGCCTCCAACTGCCCTTAAATGCTAGTAAAACCAAATGCATGCTTTTCAACCGTTCACTGCCCGCATCCGCCCGCCCGACTAGCATCACTACCCTGAACAGTTCTGACCTAGAATATGTGGACAACTACAAATACCTAGGTGTCTGGCTTGACTGTAAACTCTCCTTCCAGACTCATATTAAACATCTCCAATCCAAAATCAAATCTAGAATTGGCTTTATATTTCGCAACAAAACCTCTTTCACTCATGCCGCCAAACTTACCCTAGTAAATCTGACTATCCTACTGATCCTCGACTTTGGCGATGTCATCTACATAATAGCTTCCAATAGTCTACTCAGCAAACTGGATGAAGTCTATCACAGTGCCATCTGTTTTGTCACCCAAGCCCCTTATTTATTTATTTTATTTCACCTTCATTTAACCAGGTAGGCTAGTTGAGAACAAGTTCTCATTAGCAACTGCAACCTGGCCAAGATAAAGCAAAGCAGTTCGACACATACAACAACACAGAGTTACACATGGAATAAACAAACATACAATAAATAATACAGTAGAGAAATATATATACAGAATGTGCAAATGAGGTAGGATAAGAGAGGTAAGGCAATAAATAGGCCGTGGTGGCAAAGTAATTACAATATAGCAATTAAACACTGGAATGGTAGAATGTGCAAGTAGAGATACTGGGGTGCAAAGGAGCAAGATAAATAAATAAATACAGTATGGGAATGAGGTAGATTGGATGGTCTATTTAGAGATGAGCTGTGTACAGGTGTAGAGATCTGTGAGCTGCTCTGACAGCTGGTGCTTAAAACTAGTGAGGGAGGTAAGAGTCTCCAGCTTTAGTGATTTTTGCAGTTCCTTCCAATCATTAGCAGCAGAGAACCGGAAGGAGAGGCGTCCAGCCAACGAGAGCGTACAGGTTGTAGTGGTGGGTAGTATATGGGGCTTTGGTGACAAAACGGGTGGCACTGTTTAATGTGAGTCTGGAGGGAGAGTTTACAGTCTAACCAGACACCTAGGTACAGTATTTGTAATTGTCCACATATTCTAAGTCAGAACCATCCAGAGTAGTGATGCTGGACGGGTGGGCAGGTGCGGGCAGCGATCGGTTGAAGAGCATTTAGTTTTACTTGCATTTAAGAGCAGTTGGAGGCCACAGAAGGAGAGTTGTATGGCATTGAAGCTCATCTAGAGGTTAGTTAACTTAACACAGTGTCCAAAGAAGGACCAGAGGTATACAGAATGGTGTTGTCTGCATAGAGGTAGATCAAAGAATCACCAGCAGCAAGAGCAACATCATTGATGTATACAGAGAAGAGAGTAGGCCCGAGAATTGAACCCTGTGGCACCCCCATATAGACTGCCAGAGGTCCGGGCAACAGGCAACAGAGGTCCGGGCAACAGGATTTGACATACTGAACTCTATCAGAGAAGTAGTTGGTGAACCAGGTGAGGCAATCATTTGATAAACCAAGGCTGTTGAATCTGCCAATAAGAATGTTGTGATTGACAGAGTTGAAAGCCTTAGCCAGGTCGAGGAATACGGCTGCACAGTAATGTCTCTTATCGATGGCGGTTATGATATCGTTTAGGACCTTGAGCGTGGCTGAGGTGCACCCATGACCAGCTCTGAAACCAGATTGCATAGCGGAGAAGGCACGGTGGGATTCGAAATGGTCGGTAATCTGTTCGTTAACTTGGCTTTCAAAGACCTTAGAAAGTCAGGGGAGAATAGATATAGGTCTGTAGCAGTTTGGGTCTAGAGCGTCTTCCCCTTTGAATAGAGGGATGACCGCGGCAGCTTTCCAATCTATGGGAATCTCAGACAATATGAAAGAGAGGTTGAACAGGCTAGTGATAGGGGTTGCAACAATTTCGGCAGATAATTTTAGAAAGAAAGGATCCAGATTTTGTCTGATTTGTAGTGGTCCAGATTTTGCCGCTATCTGGATTTGGGTGAAGGAGAAGTGGGGAGGTTTGGGCGAGTTGCTGTGGGGAGCGCAGGGCTGTTCACCGGGGTAGGGGGAGCCAGGTGGAAAGCATGGCCAGCCGTAGACAAATGGTTATTGAAATTCTCAATTATAGTGGATTTATTGGTAGTAACAGTGTTTCCTAGCCTCAGTTGCAGTGGGCAGCTGGGAGGGGGTGCTCTTATTCTCCATGGACTTTACAGTATCCCAGAACTTTTTTGAGTTTGTGGTACAGGTTGCAAATTTCTGCTTGAAAAAGCTAGCCTTAGCTTTCCTAACTGCCTGTGTATATTTGTTCCTATCTTCCCTGAAAAGTTGCATATCACAGGGGCTGTTCGATGCTAATGTAGAATGCCACAGGATATTTTTGTGCTGTTCAAGGGAAGTCATGTCTGGAGAGAACCAAAGGCTATATCTGTTCCCGGTTCTAACTTTTTTGAATGGGGCATGCTTATTTAAGATGGTGAGGAAGGCACTTTTAAAGAATAACCAGGCATCCTCTACTGACGGGATGAGGTCAATATCCTTACAGGATACCCGGGCCAGGTTGATTAGAAAGGCCTGCTCGCTGAAGTGTTTTAGGGAGCGTTTGACAGTGATGAAGGGTGGTCGTTTGACCACAGACCCCTTATGGATGCAGGCAATGAGGCAATGATCACTGGGATTTTGGTTGAAAACTGCAGCGGTGTATTTGCAGCATTCCCCAAGAGAGGATGGCTTTCACTTCAGCAGTAATAAATTCATGAACTTCTTTGAGGAAAAGGTCATGATCATAAGAAAGCAAATTACGGACTCCTCTTTAAATCTGCGTATTCCTCCAAAGCTCAGTTGTCCTGAGTCTGCACAACTCTGCCAGGACCTAGGATCAAGAGAGACACTCAAGTGTTTTAGAACCATATCTCTTGACACAATGATGAAAATAATCATGGCCTCTAAACCTTCAAGCTGCATACTGGACCCTATTCCAACTAAACTACTGAAAGAGCTGCTTCCTGTGCTTGGCCCTCCTATGTAGAACATAATAAACGTCTCTCTATCTACCGGATGTGTACCAAACTCACTAAAAGTGGCAGTAATAAAGCCTCTCTTGAAAAAGCCAAACCTTGACCCAGAAAATATAAACTATCGGCCTATATCGAATATTCCATTCCGCTCAAAAATGTTAGAAAAAGCAACTCACTGCCTTCCTGAAGACAAACAATGTAAACGAAATGCTTCAGTCTGGTTTTAGACCCCATCAAAGCACCAAGACTGCACATGTGAAGGTGGTAAATGACCTTTTACTGGCGTCAGACAGAGGCTCGGCATCTGTCCTTGTGCTCCTAGACCTTAGTGCTGCTTTTGTTACCATCGATCACCACATTCTTTTGGAGAGATTGGAAACCCAAATTGGTCTACACGGACATGTTCTGGCATGGTTTAGATCTTATCTGTTGGAAAGATATCAGTTTGTCTCTGTGAATGGTTTGTCCTCTGACAAATCAACTGTACATTCCGGTGTTCCTCAAGGTTCCGTTTTAGGACCACTATTGTTTTCACTATATATTTTACCTCTTGGGGATGTCATTAGAAAACATAATGTTAACTTTCACTGCTATGCGGACAACACACAGCTGTACATTTCAATGAAACATGGTGAAGCCCCAAAATTGCCCTCGCTAGAAGCCTGTGTTTCAGACATAAGAAAATGGATGGCTGCAAACTTTCTACTTTTAAACTCGGACAAAACAGAGATGCTTGTTCTAGGTCCCAAGAAACAGCGAGATTTTCTGTTGAATCTGACAATTAATCTAAAATAAAACTGTGAAGGACCTCGGCTTTACTCTGGACCCTGAACTTTCTATTGACGAACATATCAAGACTGTTTCGAGGACAGCTTTTTTCCATTTACGTAACATTGCAAAAATCAGAAACGTACAAAAATTATGCAGAAAAATGTATCCATGCTTTTGTTACTTCTAGGTTAGACTTGTCACGAATCCCGTTTCCTGAGTCTGTTTTTTGCCTATGTTCTGTCCTGGAGAGTTTTTCCGGCGTCCTGGAACGCACCCTTTCTGGTTGCCGGGCAATGTAGCAAGTTGGGGTTTCTGATTACCCGCACCTGTATCCCATCAGCTATCTGCACACCTGGTCCTGATCATCAACTCTCCTCTTCATAAGCCCAGACCTGACATCCATTCCCTGCCGGATCGTTAGCCATGAACAGTATGTTGTGCCAGAGTATCAGCCTCAAGTTGGATAGAAGTTGTTTTGTTGTTTGTTACGTATTGCTTGCCTTGAACTTACCTCTGTTTGTTCTGTCTTCAGTTACTCACCCGGATCATTTACCCCATTCCCGCCTGGTCGTCAGAAGATTCCGCTTCCCCATTGGATCCACCTATTTACTCCCATCAACTCATCACCGCTACCCGCTACACCACCTGGATATATCTACCCATTCACTTGTTAATAAATACTCACCTTTTTCCTACTCTCCTTGTCCTGGTCTGCTTCTGGGTTCGACTTTGAAGAATCGTGACAAGACTACTGCAATGCTCTACTTTCCGGCTACCCGGATAAAGCACTAAATAAACTTCAGTTAGTGCTAAATACGGCTGCTAGAATCCTGACTAGAAGCCAAAAAAATGTGATCATATTACTCCAGTGCTAGCCTCCCTACACTGGCTTCCTGTTAAGGCAAGGGCTGATTTCAAGGTTTTACTGCTAACCTACAAAGCATTACATGGGCTTGCTCCTACTTATCTTTCTGATTTGGTCCTGCTTAACATACACGTATGCTACGGTCACAAGACGCAGGCCTCCTAATTGTCCCTAGAATTTCTAAACAAACAGCTGGAGGCAGGGCTTTCTCCTATAGAGCTCAGTTTTTATGGAATGGTCTGCCTACCCATGTGAGAGACGCAGACTCTGTCTCAACCTTTAAGTCTTTACTGAAGACTCATTTCTTCAGTGGGTCATATGATTGAGTGTAGTCTGGCCCAGGAGTGTGAAGGTGAACGGAAAGGCTCTGGAGCAACGAACCGCCCTTGCTGTCTCTGCCTGGCCGGTTCCCCTCTCTCCACTGGGATTCTCTGCCTCTAACCCTATTACAGGGGCTGAGTCACTGGCTTACTGGTGCTCTTCCATGCCGTCCCTGGGAGGGGTGCGTCACTTGAGTGGGTTGAGTCACTGATGTGATCTTCCTGTCCGGGTTGGCTCCCCCCTTGGGTTGTGCCGTGGAGGAGATCTTTGTGGGCTATACTCGGCCTTGTCTCAGGATGGTTAGTTGGTGGTTAAAGATATCCCTCTAGTGGTGTGGGGGCTGTGCTTTGGCAAAGTGGGTGGGGTTACATCCTTGAGAGACTTGTTTCTGGAAAGATGGATTTTTAAGAGTAGAAGCTTGAATTGTTTGGGTACAGACCTGGATAGTAAGACAGAACTCTACAGGCTATCTCTGCAGTAGATTGGAACACAGTTCTATCTTGTCGGAAACTGCGACCTTTATGCTCTAGTCGGCAGGCCCTCTCTACATATTCGTCGCCAGACCCACTGCCTCCAGGTCATCTATAAGTCTATGCTAGGTAAAGCTCCGCCTTATCTCAGCTCACTGGTCACGATAGCAACACCCACCTGTAGCACGGACTCCAGCAGGTATATCTCACTGGTCATCCCCAAAGCCAACACCTACTTTGGTCACCTTTCCTTCCAGTTCTCTGCTGCCAGTGACGGGAACGAATTGCAAAAATAGCTGAAGCTGGAGACTTATATTTCCCTCACTAACTTTAAACGTCAGCTGTCTGAGCAGCTAACCGATCGCTGCAGCTGTACATAGTCGATCTGTAAATAGCCCACCCGATCTACCTACCTCATCCCCATATTGTTTTTATTTA
The DNA here is from genome assembly GCF_057628025.1 of Oncorhynchus mykiss. Taxonomy (NCBI): domain Eukaryota; kingdom Metazoa; phylum Chordata; class Actinopteri; order Salmoniformes; family Salmonidae; genus Oncorhynchus; species Oncorhynchus mykiss. The sequence goes on from NC_143049.1 coordinate 2,888,926, forward strand.
CTTTTCTGCTCTTTTGCACACCAGTATCTCTACTTGCACATCATCATCTGCTCATTTATCACTCCAGTGTTAATATGTTGAATTGTGAATAACTTTGCTACTATGGCCTATTTATTGTCTACCTCCTCACGCCATTTGCACACACTGTATATATACTTTCTTTTTTTCTATTGTGTTATTGACTGTATTTTCATGTGTAACTCTGTGTTGCTGTTTGTGTCGCACGGCTTTGCTTTATCTTGGCCAGGTCGCAGTTGTAAATGAGAACTTGTTCTCAACTAGCTTACCTGGTTAAATAAAGGTGAAATAAATAAAAAATGGTGGTCCCACCCAGATATTGACTGGTTTTCTGATCCACGCCCCTACCTTTTCTTTTTAAGGTATCTGTGACCAATAGATTAGGGCCTAATGAATATATTTCAGTTGACTGATTTCTTTATATGAACTGTAACTCAGTAATAATGGTGCCGGAGGAGATGGCTGCCATTTTACTGTCTCCTATCCAATTGTGCTATTGTGTGTGTTTTTATTTGTAACTTATTTTGTACATAATGTACATAATGTTTCTGCCACCGTCTCTTATGACCAAAAGGGAGCTTCTAGATATCAGGACAGCGATTACTCACCTCGTACTGGAAGAAGATTTTTTTCTTTAAGGAGTCGGACGGGAAGGATTTACTTCAGACACACGACAAGGCCCAAATCCACGTGATTTGCATGAGAAAGAGACAGAGATATTGGGGATGTAGGTCGGACTGCCTACTATTAGCCAGCGTACAATCATTGGATAACAAAATAAACTACGATCATAGACTAACTACGATTCCTACCAACGGAAAATTAAATATTAAATATAAATTAAATATTTATGTTTCACCAAGTCGTGGCTGAACGACGACATGAATAACATACAGCTGGCGGGTTTTACGCTGCATCGGCAAGATAGAACAAGACAGGGGGTGGTGGTCTATATTTGCAAACAACAGCTGGTGCACAAAATCTAATAGTAAGGAAGTCTCTAGGATTTGCTCGCCTGAGGTAGAGAATCTCATGATATTTACCAAGAGAGTTTTCATCTATATTCTTTGTAGCTGTCTATTTACCACCACAAACTGATGCTGGCACTAAGACCGCACTCAATGATGTCAGATGTGTGCGTACTGGTAGCGAAGTCAGGTGCAGGAGAGCAGAGATTTGTGAACAGGCGCACACCTTATTTAGGCAAAAGTGCAAAACGAGCAAAACAGTCACAATAATTATGTTTAACAATAAACATCTTTGTGAAAAAATAACACAGAAAAAACAAGCCAGTCTGGCGCGTCAACAATACACACATATAACACAAACAATCTTAACACAAACAATAACACAAACAATCTTACACAAAGACATGATGGGGAACAGAGGAATAAATACATGCCGCCCGAACAAGGAGAGGAGCGGACTTCGGTGGAAGTCGTGACAAATGAGCTGTATAAGGCCATAAGCAAACAGGAAAACGCTCATCCAGAGGCGGCGCTCCTCGTGGCCGGGTACTTTAATGCAGAGAAACTTAAATCTGTTTTACCTAATTTCTACCAGCATGTTACATGTGCAACCAGAGGAAAATCAACTCTAGACCACCTTTACTCCACACACAGAGACACGTACAAAGCTCTCCATCACCCTCCATTTGGCATATCCAACCATAATTCTATCCTCCTGATTCCTGCTTATAAGCAAAAATGAAAGCAGGTAGCACCAGTGACTCAATAAAGAAGTGGTCAGATGACGCAGATGCTAAGCAACAGGACTGTTTTCATAGCACAGACTGGAATATGTTCAGGGATTCTTCCATTGGCATTGAGGAGTACATCACATAAGTCACTGGCTTCATCAGTAAGTGCATTGATGACATCGTCCCCACAGTGACTGTACGTACATACCCTAACCAGAAGCCATGGATTACAGGCAACATCCGCACTGAGGAAACATGTAGAGCTGCAGCTTTCAAGGAGCGGGACTCTAAACCTGGAAGCTTATAAGAAAAACCTGCTATGCCCTCTGACGAACCATCAAAAAGGCAAAGCTTCAATACAGGACAAAAATATAATTGTACAACACCGGCTCCGACGCTCGTCATACGTGGCAAGGCTTGCAAGCTATACAGACTACAAAGGGAAGCACAGCCGCGAGCTTCCCAGTGGCGCAAACCTACCAGTCGAGCTAAATTACTTCTATGCTCGGTTCGAGGCAAGCAACACTGAAGCATGAATGAGAGCATGCTATTCCGGACGACTATGTGATCATTTTCTCCGTAGCGAGTAAGACCTTTAAACAGGCCGATATTCGCAGGGCCAGACAGATTACCAGGACGTGTACTCCGAGCATGCGCTGACCAACTGGCAAGTGTATTCACTGACATTTTCAACCTGTCCCTGACTGAGTTTGTAATACCAACATGTTTCAAGCAGACCACCATAGTCCCTGTGCCCAAGAACACTAAGGTAACCTGCCTAAATGACTCCCGACACGTAGCACTCACGTCTGTTTCCATGAAGTGCTTTGAAAGGCTGGTCATGGCTCACATCAACACCATTATCCCAGAAACCCTAGACCCACCACAATTTGCATACTGCCCCAACAGATCCACAGATGATGCAATCTCTATTGCACTCCACACTGCCCTTTCCCTCCTGAACAAATGGAACACCTATGCGAGCTTGCTATTCAATGACTACAGCTCAACATTCAACACCATAGTGCCCTCAAAGCTCATCACTAAGCTAAGGACCCTGGGACTAAACACCTCCCTCTGCAACTGGATCCTGGACTTCCTGACGGACCGCCCCCAGGTGGTAAGGGTGGATAACAACACATCTGCCATGCTGATCCTCAACACGGGGGCCCCTGAAGGGGTGCGTGCTCACTCATGACTGCATGGCCAGGCACGACTCCAACACCATCATTAAGATTACATTCGTCACAACAGTGGTTTGCCTGGTCACCAACAACGATGAGACAGCCTATAGGGAGGACATCAGAGACTTGGCCATGTGGTGCCAGGATAACAACCTCTCCCTCAACATGATCAAGACAAAGGAGATGATTATGGATTACAGGAAAAGGAGGACCGAGCACGCTCCCATTCTCAGCAACGGGGCTGTAGTGGAGCAGTTTGAGAGCTTCAAGTTCCTTGGTGTCTACATCACCAACAAACTATCATGGTCCAAACACATCAAGACAGTCGTGAAGAGGGCACGACAAAGCCTCAGGAGACTGAAAAGATTTGACCTGGGTCCTCAGATCCTCAAAAGGTTATACAGCTGTACCATCGAGAGTATCCTGACTGGTTGCATCACTGTCTGGTATAGCAACTGCTCAGCCTCCGACCGCAAGACACTACAAAGGGTAGTGCGTACGGCCCAGTACATCACCGGGGCAAAACTTCCTGCCATCCAGGACCTCTATACCAGGTGTCAGAGGAAGGCCCTAAAAATGGTTAAAGACTCCAGCCACCCTAGTCATAGACTGTTCTCTCTGCTACCACACAGCTAGCGGTACCGGAGCGCCGAGTCTAGGTCCACGAGGCTTCTAAACAGCTTCTACCCCCAAGCCATAAGACTCCTGAACAGCTAATCAAATGGCTACCTAGACTATTTGCATTGCCCCCCCCCCCCCCCGCTACTACTCTCTCTCTCTGTGTATTATCGATGCATAGTCACTTTAACTCTACCTACAAGTACATATTACCTCAATTACCTCGACTAACCTGTGCCCCTGCACATTGACTCTGTACCGGTACCCCCTGTATATAGCGTCACTACTGTTATTTTACTGCTGCTCTTTAATTATTTGTTATTTGTTACTTATCTATTTTTTACTTAACACTTATTTTTCTTAACACTGCATTGTTGGTTAAAACTTCTTCGGGATAGGGGGCAGCATTTTCACTTTTGGATGAATAGCGTGCCCAAATTCAACTACCTGCTACTCATCCCCAGAACATAAGATACCATATTATTAGAAAACACTCTGAAGTTTCTAAAACTGTTTGAATCATGTCTGTGAGTATAACAGAACTGTATTTTCAATGGGTTTTCATGGGGAATTCAGATTTCTAATCGCTTCCACTGGATGTCACCAGTCTTTAGAAATTGGTTGAGGTTTTTCCTTTGTGTAATGAAGAAGTTAGGCCATCTTGAAAGAGGATCACTTGAAGTGGACTGTTTGATAGATGCGCGTGACCAGAAAAGTAGCATCAGTTTATCTTTTTGTATTGAACACAGATCATCCCGTCTTCAATTTTGTCTATTATTTACTTTAAGAAATACCTCAAGTTGTATTACAAAAGTAGTTTGAAATGTTTTGGCGAAGTTTACAGGTAACGTTTGAGATATTCTGTAGTGACGTTACACAAGTTGAAACCAGTGTTTTTCTGGATCAAACGCGCTAAATAAATGGACATTTTGGATATATATGGACGGAATTAATCGAACAAAAGGACTATTTGTGATGTTTATGGGATTGGTGTGCCAACAAAAGAAGCTCGTCAAAGGTAAGGCATGATTTATATTTTTATTTCTGCTTTTTGTGTCGCGCCTGCAGGGTTGAAATATGTTCTCTCTCTTTGTATACGGAGGTGCTACCCTCAGATAATAGCATTGTTTGCTTTCGCCGAAAAGCCTTTTTGAAATCTGACATGTTGGCTGGATTCACAACACGTGTAGCTTTAATTTGGTGTCTTACATGCGTAATTTCATGAAAGTTAGAATTTTATTATATTTTATTTGAATTTGGCGCTCTTCATTTTCCCTGGCTATCCCAGAGAGGTTAAGGGCTTGTAAAGTAAAGCATTTCACTCAGGTCTACACGTGGTATTCAGCACGTGACATATTTGATTTGGCTTGATCTCTGAAACTGTTGTATGTTGCATTTATGTTTTTGTGCATTGTGTTTAGCATCACTTAACATGTATTTCAAATACATGTAGATACATTTGCATCTTTGTTAAAATTGATGTTATGCCTAACAGTATTCCAGAAATGCATGGCTATGACATCTAGGCAGAGCGGCTCATAATTTGGCTTCTTAAATGACTTTTTACATACTGATCCATGGAAATCATTTTTGGGGCCACCAAGCCAAAACTTTGGCAGTGATATCATTTAAATTGTGATGGTGAGTAAAAAACATTTTTAAATTCTGTCATAAACACATGTTCAACTTCATTAACAAGTTTTCCCATCTCAAGAGGTTACACAAATACTTTCGTAAGTGCCTCTCTTCAGCTTTAATAATGGAACAAATCTAGAGATCAGGCACTAGGCTGTATTCTTTTGTTAGTTTCATTTTTATAGATTTAACCAAAAACTATACATCGTACAACACTCCTCGATATGGCAAATTGTAGGCCCTCTAATTCCAATGAATGATAATATTGTCTCTATAGGCTCTACACTGGACAGTTAGCGGTTGTGTAGGTGGACCTAAGCCTTCTCATGCTCACTTTTCAATTGCTCGTTGTATGTCAATCTCCAAAAGACTACCTGTGCTGTACAAATCAAGTCTAACACAAATATGAGGATGTAAGGTTTTACTAGTCTATTCTTCATGGGCCTCTCTATTTTATTTTATCTGGCATAGCAAATATACGCAAAAATTGCTCCAAGTCTGTCAGCTCAAAGTTTAGAGGGTAAGAGGGTTTACGTGTTTTGCTCGACCCACTCACTTTTTCACCACAAAACTGCAGAAAATGGCCAAAAAGAGTAGAACCAGCTCACCTGCTTTTACACTATTTGATTATTAGATGCTCAATGTTTGTTTCTAAAATAAATATCTTAAAAGAGATACATTCACCTTATTAAAAGGGACAGATGTAAATGAAGCACTAATCACAGTAACCCTAAAAAATTACTTTTTCAAAGCAACAAAATAACTAGGGTTTTACAATGATGGTGAAAACTTGGGGAAATGTTAGGGTTAGTGGATTAAAACCTTCCTAGAGGTCACAGAACGTGCACAGAAGGACGTATCAAAATGCAGAATTTTGGCTTTAGCAAGTCTTTATTCATATATATTTTTTTTAAATTGTCTATAGTACAGTGGTTTGTAAAAGTATTCACCCCCCTTGGAATTTTTCCTATTTTGTTGCTTTACAACCTGGAATTAAAATGGATTTTTTGGGGGGGTTGTATCATTTGATTTACACAATATGCCTGCCACTTTGAAGATGCAAAATATGTTTTATTGTGAAACAAACAAGAAATAAGACAAAAAAACTGAAAACTTGAACGTGCATAACTATTCACCCCCACAAAGTCAATACTTTGTAGAGCCACCTTTTGCAGAAATTACAGCTGCAAGTCTCTTGGGGTATGTCTCTATAAGCTTGGCACATCTAGTCACTGTGATTTTTGCCAATTCTTCAAGGCAAAACTACTCCAGCTCCTTCAAGTTGGATGGGTTCCGCTGGTGTACAGCAATCTTTAAGTCATACCACAGATTCTCAATTGGATTGAGGTCTGGGCTTTGACTAGGCCATTCCAAGACATTTAAATGTTCCTCCTTAAACCACTCAAGTGTTACTTTAGCAGTATGCTTAGGGTCATTGTCGTGCTGGAAGGTGAACCTCCTTCCCAGTCTACAATCTCTGGAAGACAAACAGTTCCCTCAAGAATTTCCCTGTATTTAGCTCCATCTATCATTCCTTCAATTCTGACCAGTTCCCCAGTCCCTGCCAATGAAAAACATCAGCATGATGCCGCCACCAGCCTGCTTCACTGCGAGGATGGTATTCTCGGGGTGATGAGAGGTGTTGGGCTTTGTGCCAGACATAGCGTTTTTCTTGATGGACAAAAAGCTCAATTTTAGTCTCATCTGACCAGAGTAATTTCTTCCATATGTTTGGGGAGTCTCCCACATGCCTTTTGGCGAACACCAAATATGTTTGCTTATTTTTTTTCTGGCCACTCTTCCGTAAAGCCCAGGTCTGTGGAGTGTACGGCTTAAAGTAGTCCTATGGACAGATACTCAAATCTCCTCTGTGGAGCTTGGCAGCTCCTTCAGGGTTATCTTTGGTCTCTTTGTTGCCTCTCTGATTAATGCCCTCCTTGCCTGGTCCATGAGTTTTGGTGGACGGCCCTCTCTTGGCAAGTTTGTTGTGGTGCCCTATTCTTTCAATGTATTTAATAATGTATTTAATGGTGCTCCGTGGGATGTTCAACGTTTCTGATAGATTTTTTTTAACCCAACCCTGATCTGTACTTCTCCACAACTTTGTCCCTGGCCTGTTTGGCGAGCTCCTTGGTCATCATAGTATCGCTTTCTTGGGTGTGCCCCTTGCTTAGTGGTGTTGCAGACTCTGGGGCCTTTCAGAACAAGTGTATATATACTGAGATCATATGACAGATCATGTGACACTTAGATTGCACACAGGTGGACTTTATTTAACTAGTTATGTGACTTCTGAAGGTAATTGGTTGTACCAGATCTTATTTAGGGGCTTCATAGCAAACGGGGTGAATACATATGCACGCACCACTTTTTATTTTTTAGAATTTTTGGAAGAAAGTTATTATTTTCATTTCACTTTAACAATTTGGACTATTTTGTGTATGTCCATTACATGAAATCCAAATAAAAATACACTTTTAATTACAGGTTGTAATGTAACAAAATAGGAAAAATGCCAAGGGGGTGAATACTTTTGCAAGGCACTGTAAAGGCACTTTATTGTTAAAGTCAATATTGGTGCACAATTCTACATAACATACTATTTTTTGGACTTTGGTTGCAATTCTCTCGTCAAATTTGTTTATTTGTCATATGACCATGAATGACATTACATGACCGATAATGTATCATATTTTTAGCAATATTTGTAGAATTTGAAATGCATTTACAGTTCCTTCAGAAAGTATTCACACCCTTGACAAAGACATCTAAATATAGATGTCTTTGTCACTGGCCTACACACAAGGCCAGTGGAAATATGTTTAGCAACATTTTTAAAAAATTCCTTAACAACGCTGAAATGTCTTGTGTCAATAAGTATTCAACCCCTTTGTTATGAAAAGCCTAAATAAGTTCAGGAGTAAAAATGTGCTTAACAAGACACATAAGTTGCATGGATTCACTCTGTGTGCAATAATAGTGTTTAACATGATTTTTGAATGACTAACTCATCTCTGTACCCAACTCATACAATTTTCTGTAAGGTCCATCAGTTGAGCAGTGAATTTCAAACACAGATTCAACCACAAAGACCAGGGAAGTTTTCCAATTTTTCGCAAAGAAGGGCACCTATTGGTAGATGGGTAAAAAAAAAGAGAGAAAAAAAGCAGATACTGAAAATCCCTTTGAGCATGGAACAGTTAATAATTACACTTTGGATGGTGTTTCTATACACCCAGTCACTACAAAGATACAGGAGTCCTTCCTAACTCCGTTGCTGAAGATGGAAGGAAACCGCTCAGGGATTTCCCCATTAGGGCAATAATGACTTTAAAACCTTGTGAGGATCCGTCACTTTTTTTCAATTTTCGCCCAAAATGACATACCCAAATCTAACTGCTTACAGCTAAGGACCTGAAGCAAGAATATGCATATTCTTGGTACCATTTTGAAAGGAAACACTTTGACGTTTGTGGAAATGTGAAAGGAATGTAGAAGAATATAACACAATAGATCTGGTAAAAGATATTACAAAGAAAAGAACAACCGTTATTTTGTATTTTTTTGTACCATCATCTTTGCAATGCAAGAGAAAGGCCATAATGTATTATTCCAGCCCATGTGCAATTTAGATTTTGGCCACTAGATGGAAGCAGTGTATGTGACAATTTTTAGACTGAACCAATGAACCATTGCATTTGTGTTCAAAATGTTGTATCAAGACTGCCCAAATGTGACTAATTTGTTTATTAATAACTTTTCATGTTCAAAATTGTGCACTCTCCTCAAACAATATCATGGTATTCTTTCACTGTAATAGCTACTGTAAATGGGACAGTGCAGTTATATTAACAAGAATTGATGCTTTCTGACAATGTCAGATACAGTTGAAGTCGGAAGTTTACATACACCTTAGCCAAATACATTTAAACTCAGTTTTTCACAATTCCTGACATTTAATCCTAGTTATAATTCCATGTCTTCGGTCAGTTAGGATCACCACTTTATTTTAAGAATGTGAAATGTCAGAATAATAGTAGAGAATTATTTATTTCAGCTTTTATTTCTTTCATCACATTCCCAGTGGGTCAGAAGTTTACATACACTCAATTAGTATTTGGTAGCATTGCCTTGAAACAGTTTAAAGCAGCTGGGCCAATCTTCAACAACAAACACAACCATGTGTTAGTCTGCCTTGTGGAGCTGAGCCACAGACTAAGACCTAATACAAGAGCAGGGCAGTTTGTGTGTGTGTGTGTGTGTGTGTGTGTGTGTGTGTGTGTGTGTGTGTGTGTGTGTGTGTGTGTGTGTGTGTGTGTGTGTGTGTGTGTGTGTGTGTGTGTGTGTGTGTGTGTGTGTGTGTGTGTGTGTGTGTGTGTGTGTGTGTGTGTGGTATCCCAGCACACCTTGGGGGAATCAGCTGCTCCACAGCACCTCCTTGGCTCGGTCCCATAGGGTACCCTGTTCCCTACTGTTTACTGTGCACTACTTTGTCCAGGGCCCATAGGACTCTGGTCAAAAGTAGTGCACTTTATAGGGAATAGAGTGCCATTTCAGACACATCCTCTCATTATTGTTCTACCTGTAGCATGGCCTCTCTTTTAGCTCATTCTGTCTCACATCTGCGATAGAGCCTTTCTGCCTTGTTGAACTCTAATTACAGCATAGATGTAAGTCCCTGGCAGAGATGTGATGGCTGGCTGGGGAATAGGCTGCCTGCATGCCTCACACACACACAACACACACACACACACATACACACCGGGGTGTACTATCACCAACTAAATCCACACCAGATGAAGAGCTGTAACCCTGGTAGCCTTCAGCCCATGACTCCGTCCCAAATGGCACCCTACTCCCCATTTAGCCCTAGTCAAAAGTAGTGCACTATGAATAGAGTGCCATTTGGGACTCTACCCATAACATCAGCATGGTGAGCTAATTGCAGGTCTAATACCAGATAGGAGTGGTGCAGAGAGCGGTAATTTACCTCCCCCACCTTAAAATAGGGCTGATGTCTCTCTCTCTCCATGTAGCTGACTCTAGGACCCCAACACAGCTGTGTTCCTCAACACAACCCTCCTCCACGCTCCTCTTCTCAACAAACACTCTCCACTTTGCTTTCCAATCCTTACCTGTTTGGCTGGCTGCAGTCAGGTGCTCTGTGAGGTCATAGAGACTGTCCCAAATGGCACCCTATTCCTTTTGTACCGCACAACCTTTGACCCAGAGCCCTATGGGCCCTAGTAAACAGTAGTGAGCTACATAGGGAATAGAATGCCATTTGGGACGCAAACTGAGAGTGGGTGGATGGGTCACTTTTCACCTGTGAGGTTGAAGTCAGGTAATTGGGAATGTTGGACGTCGTACAAAAATATGAGTGAAAGGGATTTATAAAAATAAAAAAACGTTATAAAACTCACTGCCTTGACATGTGACCCCTGTAAAGTCCTGAAAAGAGGACAAGGTTTTAAAATAGATCCACATTTCCGGATTAGATGGCTCTGCTCTCCTGAGGCTGACCTCCAATGAAAAGGCTTTCTCATCTTCTTTCGTCTTCTCAGTTTAGAGGACTATCACAGAGAGACATCAAAGACTTATGACAGTAAGTTCCAATATGGTTAGTCTGTGATTTTATTTCACTTTCTCTAAGCAGCCAGTATCCTGATCTCCTTCTCTCGTTTCTCATAAAAAATGTTCTGGCGTCCATCCACACTGACTGACTGCCTGGAGCCAGATCTAAAACCACCATAAGGCAATGATGATGAGCAGCCTGTCAGAACGACACTGCATTTTGCTCTTAATTAAAAGGCGATTCAGCCAAGTCTTGTCATGTTCAAAAAGGTATATTGTACATCTGAAGTCTAAAGCGCGATACCATTTCTGTGCTGGTGTACAGTGGTGCTGGTGCCCTGCTGAGCACCAGTAGTACAGTCAGTGCATTATATTAAATCAGTAGGTCTGCTCAGACTGCTTGAAGAGGATGGCTGAAGCCACAAATGCCTCATCTTTACAGCTAAGTGTTTAAAGATAAATAAGAAGCTTCTCCTGTCTCTCTTTCTCTCTCTCTCTGTCCTACACTACAGAATAACTCCTGCCATTGAAAAAACTCTCCGTCATCATCATCATCATTAATGACCTCAGTGTTTAGTTGGCAGTTCGCAGGGCGTGAGAGAGCCAGGCTATGTCCCAAATGGCACCCTATTCCCTATATAGTGGATTACTTTTGGCCATAGCACATATGTTTTCATTTGGGATGCACCCTGCTAGGCCATGCTCATTACCACTAAATGCTCTGCAGTTCTCAGACATTCTCGCTGTAAAGGAAAAGCTACCTTACTACTGGAAATAGGAAAAGCTCATTTTGCCAATGTTTAGCATGTTCTACATAAATTACTGTGTGCTCTAGCATTTCTTTCTTCAACCTTTGTTTCAAAGCCAAACCTTATGAAGCATCTGTGGATTTAGAGAGGCAGTCAGATGTCTTGTATATCGCCAACACAGTGAAAGGTGGAATCACATATCTTAGGCCACTGCAGTCAAAAACGTGATTTTCCTGTGTTTTCCATATATTTCCACACGATGAGGTTGGAATAATACTTTGAAATTGTGAAAAGTATGATAATAATGTAAGAGCTGTTGGAAATGTAAGCCTGTTTTGGTGGGATGGAGTTTTTGAGTACCTGGTGACATCACCACATGGTAAATCAGTTAATAGACCAATTCAAATATATATATTTATTTCACCTTTATTTAACCAAACCAACCATTTCTCCAAGATCGCATAGCAGTTCAGACGTCTTTTGTCCTCGTCTTGTCGTGTCCTGTATATATATATATTTACAACTTTTTTCACATACATTTTATTTTTATTTTCCATCAACTCATCTTCTAAACACTCTCCTGCAACCAGCCTCACCAATTTATATTTATAAAAAAGTATTATTTACCTCAGATCTGCAATCCTTCAGGAAGCTAGCCAGAAACTCCAGGAGGCTGGCCAGAAACTAGCCAGAAGCTAGCCAGGAGCTAGCCCAGAAGCTAATCCAGAAGCTAATCAGAAGCTAACCACGGTTTGTGGTCATCGGCTGTCCTTTAGCTCGAAAATCTATCGAAAACCTATCGCCAGTTTTGTACGGCACAGCGCGGCTCGGAACGGAACATACCGGACCAATTTTTCTCTCCATGTCCCTGGATTTCAACTGCTCTCTGGACATTCATACCCGGATCTCACAGCTAGCTAGCTGCTATCCGTGTGACAGTTGGCTTTCGTCGATTCCGGAGCAAACATCGATTGTTCCGGTGCTAGCCAGCTCCGTCAATCACTCCTGAGTTCCATCATTCACTCCTGGGCTGCAGTCACCTATCCGGACCCGTTTCACTGCCTACGCGGAGCCCCACCGGGCCTTCACAACCGGACTGCCGACGTTATCTACCTGAATGAGATCCGGCTGGCTCCTCTGTCGCGACGTTACCTGAACGCCCATCTGCGGCCCGCTAACCGTTAGCTGTCTTACCGGCTGCTAACTGAATAGACAATCGGACAATTTATTTATTTGTATTATTATGTTTTCTTCTCGGGCCTCTATAACTATATCTATTGTTCTTATTTTTGTTGTTGTTGTGTGATTTGGATTAATCCCCTCTACCACACGGAACCCTACTAATCTACTGACCGAACGCAAGAGGTGGCTAACAACAGACTCCATCCTATGCTAGCTTGCTACCGGTTGGCCTGGCTAGCTGTCTAAATCGCCGTGACCCTAAACCAACCTCTCCACTCACTGGACCCTTTTGATCACTCGACTAAGCATGCCTCTCCTTAATGTCAATATGTCTTGTCCATTGCTGTTCTGGTTAGTGTTTATTGGCTTATTTCACTGTAGAGCCTCTAGTCCTGCTCACTATACCTTATCCAACCTATTAGTTCCACCACCCACACATGCAATGACATCTCCTGGTTTCAATGATGTTTCTAGAGACAATATCTCTCTCTTCATCACTCAATACCTAGGTTTACCTCCACTGTATTCACATCCTACCTTACCTTTGTCTGTACATTATACCTTGATGCTATTTTATCGCCCCCAGAAACCTCCTTTTACTCTCTGTTCCAGACGTTCTAGACGACCAATTCTTATTGCTTTTAGTCGCACCCTTATTCTACTCCTCCTATGTTCCTCTGGCGATGTAGAGGTGAATCCAGGCCCTGCAGTGCCTAGCTCCACTCCTATTCCCCAGGCGCTCTCTTTTGACGACTTCTGTAACCGTAATAGCCTTGGTTTCATGCATGTTAACATTAGAAGCCTCCTCCCTAAGTTTGTTCTATTCACTGCTTTAGCACACTCTGCCAACCCGGATGTTCTAGCTGTGTCTGAATCCTGGCTTAGGAAGACCACCAAAAATTCAGACATTTTAATTCCAAACTACAACATTTTCAGACAAGATAGAACTGCCAAAGGGGGCGGTGTTGCAATCTACTGCAAAGATAGCCTGCAGAGTTCTGTCCTGTTATCCAGGTCTGTACCCAAACAATTTGAACTTCTACTTTTAAAAATCCACCTCTCTAAAAACAAGTCTCTCACCGTTGCCGCCTGCTATAGACCACCCTCTGCCCCCAGCTGTGCTCTGGACACCATATGTGAACTGATTGCCCCCCATCTATCTTCAGAGCTCGTGCTGCTAGGCGACCTAAACTGGAACATGCTTAACACCCCAGCCATCCTACAATCTAAACTTGATGCCCTCAATCTCACACAAATTATCAATGAACCTACCAGGTACCTCCCCAAAGCCTTAAACACGGGCACCCTCATAGATATCATCCTAACCAACTTCCCCTCTAAATACACCTCTGCTGTCTTCAACCAAGATCTCAGCGATCACTGCCTCATTGCCTGCATCCGTAATGGGTCAGCGGTCAAACGACCTCCTCTCATCACTGTAAAACGCTCCCTGAAACACTTCAGCGAGCAGGCCTTTCTAATCGACCTGGCCGGGGTATCCTGGAAGGATATTGACCTCATCCCGTCAGTAGAGGATGCCTGGATATTTTTTTTAAAATGCCTTCCTAACCATCTTAAATAAACATGCCCCATTCAAGAAATTTAGAACCAGGAACAGATATAGCCCTTGGTTCTCCCCAGACCTGACTGCCCTTAATCAACACAAAAATGTCCTATGGCGTTCTGCATTAGCATCGAACAGCCCCCGTGATATGCAGCTGTTCAGGGAAGCTAGAAACCATTATACACAGGCAGTTAGAAAAGCCAAGGCTAGCTTTTTCAAGCAGAAATTTGCTTCTTGCAACACTAACTCAAAAAAGTTCTGGGACACTGTAAAGTCCATGGAGAATAAGAACACCTCCTCCCAGCTGCCCACTGCACTGAAGATAGGAAACACTGTCACCACTGATAAATCCACCATAATTGAAAATTTCAATAAGCATTTTTCTACTGCTGGCCATGCTTTCCACCTGGCTACTCCTACCCCTGTCAACAGCACTGCACCCCCAACAGCAACTCGCCCAAGCCTTCCCCATTTCTCCTTCTCCCAAATCCATTCAGCTGATGTTCTGAAAGAGCTGCAAAATCTGGACCCCTACAAATCAGCCGGGCTAGACAATCTGGACCCTTTCTTTCTAAAATTATCTGCCGAAATTGTTGCCACCCCTATTACTAGCCTGTTCAACCTCTCTTTCGTGTCGTCTGAGATTCCCAAAGATTGGAAAGCAGCTGCGGTCATCCCCCTCTTCAAAGGGGGGGACACTCTTGACCCAAACTGCTACAGACCTATATCTATCCTACCATGCCTTTCTAAGGTCTTCGAAAGCCAAGTCAACAAACAGATTACCGACCATTTTGAATCTCACCATACCTTCTCTGCTATGCAATCTGGTTTCAGAGCTGGTCATGGGTGCACCTCAGCCACGCTCAAGGTCCTAAACGATATCTTAACCGCCATCAATAAGAAACATTACTGTGCAGCCGTATTCATTGATCTGGCCAAGGCTTTCGACTCTGTCAATCACCACATCCTCATCGGCAGACTCAACAGCCTTGGTTTCTCAAATGATTGCCTCGCCTGGTTCACCAACTACTTCTCTGATAGAGTTCAGTGTGTCAAATCTGAGGGTCTGTTGTCCGGACCTCTGGCAGTCTCTATGGGGGTGCCACAGGGTTCAATTCTTGGACCGACTCTCTTCTCTGTATACATCAATGAGGTCGCTCTTGCTGCTGGTGAGTCTCTGATCCACCTCTACGCAGACGACACCATTCTGTATACTTCCGGCCCTTCTTTGGACACTGTGTTAACAACCCTCCAGGCAAGCTTCAATGCCATACAACTCTCCTTCCGTGGCCTCCAATTGCTCTTAAATACAAGTAAAACTAAATGCATGCTCTTCAACCAATCACTACATGCACCTACCCGCCTGTACAACATCACTACTCTGGACGGCTCTGACTTAGAATACGTGGACAACTACAAATACTTAGGTGTCTGGTTAGACTGTAAATTCTCCTTCCAGACCCATATCAAACATCTCCAATCCAAAGTTAAATCTAGAATTGGCTTCCTATTTCGCAACAAAGCATCCTTCACTCATGCTGCCAAACATACCCTTGTAAAACTGACCATCCTACCAATCCTCGACTTTGGCGATGTAATTTACAAAATAGCCTCCAATACCCTACTCAACAAATTGGATGCAGTCTATCACAGTGCAATCCGTTTTGTCACCAAAGCCCCATATACTACCCACCATTGCGACCTGTACGCTCTCGTTGGCTGGCCCTCGCTTCATACTCGTCGCCAAACCCACTGGCTCCATGTCATCTACAAGACCCTGCTAGGTAAAGTCCCCCCTTATCTCAGCTCGCTGGTCACCATAGCATCTCCCACCTGTAGCACACGCTCCAGCAGGTATATCTCTCTGGTCACCCCCAAAACCAATTCTTTCTTTGGCCGTCTCTCTTTCCAGTTCTCTGCTGCCAATGACTGGAACGAACTACAAAAATCTCTGAAACTGGAAACACTTATCTCCCTCACTAGCTTTAAGCACCAACTGTCAGAGCAGCTCACAGATTACTGCACCTGTACATAGCCCACCTATAATTTAGCCCTATCAACTACCTCTTTCCCAACTGTATTTAATTTATTTATTTATTTTGCTCCTTTGCACCCCATTATTTTTATTTCTACTTTGCACATTCTTCCATTGCAAAACTACCATTCCAGTGTTTTACTTGCTATATTGTATTTACCTTGCCACCAAGGCCTTTTTTTGCCTTTACCTCCCTTCTCACCTCATTTGCTCACATTGTATATAGACTTGTTTATACTTTATTATTGACTGTATGTTTGTTTTACTCCATGTGTAACTATGTGTTGTTGTATCTGTCGAACTGCTTTGCTTTATCTTGGCCAGGTCGCAATTGTAAATGAGAACTTGTTCTCAACTTGCCTACCTGGTTAAATAAAAGTAAAATAAAAAAATAAATAAATAAAAACCAGGTAGGCGAGTTGAGAACAAGTTCTCATTTACAACTGTGACCTCGCCAGGATAAAGAGAAGCAGTGCGACAAACGTACACAATAGAAATATATATGTACAGTGTCTGCAAATGTAGTAAGATTAGGGAGGTAAAGGCAATAAATAGGCCATAGTGGTGAAATAATTACAATTTAGCATTAACACTGGAGTGATAGATGTGCAATTAGAGATACTGGGTGCAAAAGAGCAACAACAAAAAAAGAACAATATGGGGATGAGGTAGTTGTGTGGGCTATATACAGATGGGCTGTGTACAGGTGTAGTGACCAGCTGCTCTGACAGCTGATGCTTAAAGTTAGTGAGGGAGATATGTCTCCAGCTTCAGTGATTTTTGCAATTCGTTCCAGTCATTGGCAGCAGATAACTGGAAGGATAGGTGGCCAAAGAGGTGTTGGCTTTGGGGATGACCAGTGAAATATACCAGCTGGAGTGCGTGCTACGGGTGGGTGTTGCTATGGTGACCAGTGAGCAGAGATAAGGCAGAGCTTTACCTAGTAGAGTTATAGATGACCTGGAGCCAGTTGGTTTGGCAATGAATATGTAGCGAGGGCCAGCCAACGAGTGCATACAGGTCGCAGTGGTGGGTAGTATATGGGGCTTTGGTGACAAAACGGATAATAAGAAAGAGTTTTACTTCCAAACCTCTGTCAATAACAGCTAGTTTTCAGTTTTGCTCTCTCCAATCAGACCACTCCCAGACAGTCCTAGCTAAAGTCTTGCTTGAGAAGTCGATTCTTTTTGACCATTTAACTAAAAGTCATCATAGTAACTAGGTTTCCATTCGATTGGCAAACAGATTTTCAGGCAAATATTTCAGAATATGTATGAAGAAAATATGCCCATTTTCCCACCAGTGGTGCGTTTCCACCAAAAAGAGTTCTAAATCAGTGCATGATGACTCAAAATGTACTTTTTCGCTTAAGTTTTCATGTAACGAATAAAAATATTTCCATCACATTTTCAACTGCACCGATAGTTTTGTCACAAAAACTGTTGCCTTAAATAGCAAATGTGCCTACTCTGGTCTTGGCACGTGCCCTCTAGCCAACAGCTGTGAGATACAGTGTGGGTAGGCTGTTCTATATGATGAGATAATTATGGATATACAGTTGAAGTCGGAAGTTTACATACACTTAGGTTGGAGTCATTAAAACTCATTGTTCAACCACTTAGGACATCCAATTTGTGCATGACACAAGTACATTTTCCAACAATTGTTTACAGACAGATTAGTTCACTTATAATTCACTGTATCACAATTCCAGTAGGTCAGAAGTTTACATACACTCAGTTGATTGTGCCTTTAAACAGCTTGGGAAATTCCAGAAATTATGTCATGGCTTTAGAAGCTTCTGAAAGGCTAATTGACATAATTTGAGTCAATTGGAGGTGTACCTGTGGATGTGTTTCAAGGCCTACCTTCAAACTCAGTGACTCTTTGCTTGACATCATGGTAAAATCAAAAGAAATCAGCCAAGACCTCAGAAAACAAATTGTAGACCTCCACAAGTCTGGTCCATCCTTGGGAGCTTTTTCTAAACGCCTGAAGGTACCACGTTCATCTGTACAAACATTAGTACGCAAGTGTAAACACCATGGGACCACGCAGCCGTCATCCCACACAGGAAAGGAGACGTGTTCTGTCTCCAAGAGATGAACGTACTTTGGTGCGAAAAGTGCAAATCAATTCCAGAACAACAGCGAAGGACCTTGTGACAATGCTGGAGGAAACAGATACAAAAGTATCTATATCAACAGTAAAACAAGTCCTATATCGACATATCCTGAAAGCCTGCTCAGCAAGGAAGAAGCCACTGCTCCAAAACCGCCATAAAAAAGCCAGACTACGGTTTGCAACTGCACATGGGGACAAAGATCGACCTTTTTGGAGAAATGTCCTCTGGTCTGAGGAAACAAACATAGAACTGTTGTCCATAATGACCATTGTTATGTTTGGAGGAAAAGGGGGAGGCTTGCAAGCCGAAGAACACCATCCCAACCGGGAAGCACGGGGGTTGGCAGCATCATGTTGTGGGGGTGTTTTGCTGCAGGAGGGACTGGTGCACTTCACAAAATAGATGGAATCATGAGGGGAAAAAAATATGTGGATATATTGAAGCAACATCTCAAGACATCAGTTAAAGCTTGGTCGCAAATGGGTCTTCCAAAGGGACAATGACCCCAAGCATACTTCCAATGTTGTGGCAAAATGTGTTAAGGACAACAAAGTCAAGCTATTGGAGTGATCATCACAAAGCCCTGACCTCAATCCTATGGAATATTTGTGGGCAGAACTGAAAAAACATGTGCTAGCAAGGAGGCCTACAAACCTGACTCAGTTACACCAGATCTGTCAGGAGGAATGGACCAGAATTCACCCAACCTTTTGTGGTTAGCTTGTGGAAGGCTACCTGAAACATTTGACCCAAGTTAAACAATTTCAAGGCAATGCTACCAAATACTAATTGAGTATATGTAAACTTCTGACCCACTGGGAATGTGATGAAAGAAATAAAAGCTGAAAGAAATCATTCTCTCTACTATTATTCTGACATTTCACATTCTTAAAATGAAGTGGTGATCTAAAACTCTAGGATTAAATGTCAGGAATTGTGAAAACACTGAGTTTAAATGTATTTGGCTAAGGTGTATGTAAACTTCCGACTTCAACTGTATGTCAATCAGCAGTCAAGCATCCATCATCGTGTCAGCAGAATGACCCTCGATATTTATTGGAAAGGAGAATCAAGCTTTCACTACCCTGTGAAGTTCATCATAACTTATTTCATCTGTAGCCTAATAAACTGCATGGTTTTCCTATTCGTAGTGGGAGGACCACACGCCATATCATCATGTGACTCCAAGTTTACTTCGATATGATGGTTATTACATTAATATTTGCGCATGGGTTACTCAACCCTGCACCTTAGAGGCTGCTGCACTATATACATAGATATGGAATCACTGGTCACTTTAATATTGTTTGCATACTGCTTTACTCATTTCAAATGTATATACTGTATTCTATTCTACTATATTTTAGTCAATGTCATTGCTCGTCCTAATATTTATATATTTCTTAATTCCATTCTTTTACTTTTAGATTTGTGAATTGTTAGATACATACTGCACTGTTGGAGCTAGGAACACAAGCATTTTGCTACACCCGCAATAACATCTGCTAAATATGTGTATGTGACCAATAACATTTGATTGGTCCTGGTCAAAAGTAGTGCCCTATTTTGGGAATAGGGTGCCATTTGGGATGCACATCTGAATGGTGCTATGCAACCATTTCCTTGGTCAGGGTCAGGATGCGCCAGGGCTGATGATCTAGGTGGGATTGCTAATGATGGAGGGAGGCTGGCAGTTACAGAAACACGAAGAAGAGGAGGAGAGGAGGGGTGAGGAGAGCTTTTCCACAATGCTGCAGTTCCTTTTTTCAATAATTCAAAGAGCGCTAGCTTGCTAGATCATGGCTGATTCCACTATCTGGCTGTGCTATAAAGAGAGAGCCATGTCAGAACAATAGAGATGCGCGGGTACGTTATCTGCCACACAGCACCACCTGACAATTCAAAGAGCCTGTAGCGACATGGGAGAGATAGTTATCATAAACAGATGAAGGATGGAGGGTTCTGCTTTTCATTTCTCTCACCTCTTATTTCCCTTTTCAATCTTGTTCAGGCAGCGGCTTGCAAAGTACTCCAACAAGGTTATTTTCTGAGGTGGAGTGTTAAATTAATAATATTCACACGTTTTTTTTTTTACAAAATATAAAATGTTGCTACTGTAAGTAAGCAGACAAGTAGAGTTTCGTTATGTTTAGCTGGAATGGAATCTTGTATCTTGTTAATATTTGACTGATATGTGGTTGTCTCACCTAGCTATCTGAAGATGAATGTACTTACTGTATATTGCTATGGATAAGAGCATCTGCTAAATGTAAATATTTTACATACAGATTGTCATGTACTGTCATGTTGTGTCTTGTTTCTGTCCTTTCCCTTCACCCTGTCTCCCTCTGCTGGTCGTTGTTAGGTTACCTTTTCTCCCCCTCTTTCCCCCAGCTGTGCCTTGTCTCCTCCTAACTACCTCGTCACCCCTTTTCCCACCTGTTCCCTTTTTCCCTCTGATTAGGTCCCTATATCTCTCTCTGTTTCTGCTCCTGTCTTTGTCGGATTCTTGTTTGTTGTGTTTCATGCCTGAACCAGACTGTCGTCATGTTTGCTGTAACCTTGTCCTGTCCTGTCGGAATCTGCCGGTCCATCTGAGCCTACCTATGTTTGGTAATTAAAGAAGCTCTGTTTAAGTTAATTCGCTTTTGGGTCCTCATTCACGCACCGTAACAGAAGAATCCGACCAAGAATGGACCCAGCGACTTCGGATCCTCTCCACTCAGCCGTCGGGATCCAGGGAGCGATGCTAGGCAGACACAAGCAGGAATTGTCTGCTGCTCGACATGCCGTTGAGACCCTGGCCACCCAAGTCTCCAACCTCACAGAACAGGTTCACCATCTCCGCCTCGATCCACCGGCCACTTCCAGGGCTTTCGAATCTCCGGAGCCCAGAATCAATAACCCGCCGTGTTACTCTGGGGAGCCCACTGAATGCCGCTCGTTCCTCACCCAGTGTGATATTGTGTTTTCTCTCCAGCCCAACACTTTCTCCAGGAGCACTGCTCGTGTCGCCTACGTCATATCTCTCCTTATTGGACGGGCTCGTGAGTGGGGCACGGCAATCTGGGAGGCAAGGGCTGAGTGTACTAACCAGTATCAGGACTTTAAGGAGGAGATGATACGGGTTTTTGATCGATCTGTTTTTGGGGAGGAGGCTTCCAGGGTCCTGTCTTCCCTATGTCAAGGTAATCGATCCATAACAGACTACTCTATTGAGTTTCGCACTCTTGCTGCCTCCAGTGGCTGGAACGAGCCGGCTTTGCTCGCTCGTTTTCTGGAGGGTCTCCGCGCAGAGGTAAAGGATGAGATTCTCTCCCGGGAGGTTCCTTCCAGCGTGGATTCCTTGATTGAACTCGCTATTCGCATTGAGCGACGGGTTGATCTTCGTCACCGAGCTCGTGGAAAGGAGCTCGCGTTCTCCGTTGCCCCCCTCTCCGCATCACTACCATCTTCCTCTGCCGGCTCGGGTGCTGAGCCTATGCAGCTGGGAGGTATCCGCATCTCGACTAAGGAGAGGGAACGGAGAATCATCAACCGCCTCTGTCTCTATTGCGGTTCCGCTGGTCATTTTGTCACTTCATGTCCAGTAAAAGCCAGAGCTCATCAGTAAGCGGAGGGCTACTGGTGAGCGCTACTACTCCTGTCTCTCCTTCAAGATCCTGCACTACCTTGTCGGTCCATCTACGCTGGACCGGTTCGTCAGCTTCCTGCAGTGCCTTAATAGACTCTGGGGCGGAGGGCTGTTTTATGGACGAGACCTGGGCTCGGGAACATGACATTCCTCTCAGACAGTTAAGGGAGCCCACGGCCTTGTTCGCCCTGGATGGTAGTCCTCTCCCCAGGATTCAGCGTGAGACGCTACCTTTAACCCTCACTGTTTCTGGTAATCATAGCGAAACCATTTCTTTTTTAATTTTTCGTTCACCTTTTACACCTGTTGTTTTGGGCCATCCCTGGCTAGTTTGTCATAATCCTTCCATTAATTGGTCTAGTAATTCTATCCTCTCCTGGAACGTCTCTTGTCATGTGAAATGTTTAATGTCTGCTATCCCTCCTGTTTCCTCTGTCTCTTCTTCACAGGAGGAGCCTGGTGATTTGACAGGGGTGCCGGAGGAATATCACGATCTGCGCACGGTGTTCAGTCGGTCCAGGGCCACCTCTCTTCCTCCACACCGGTCGTATGATTGTAGTATTGATCTCCTTCCGGGAACCACTCCCCCCCGGGGTAGACTATACTCTCTGTCGGCTCCCGAACGTAAGGCTCTCGAAGATTATTTGTCTGTAGCTCTTGACGCCGGTACCATAGTCCCCTCCTCCTCTCCCGCCGGAGCGGGGGTTTTTTTTGTCAAGAAGAAGGACGGGTCTCTGCGCCCCTGCATAGATTATCGAGGGCTGAATGACATAACAGTGAAGAATCGTTATCCGCTTCCTCTTATGTCTTCAGCCTTCGAGATCCTGCAGGGAGCCAGGTTTTTCACTAAGTTGGACCTTCGTAACGCTTACCATCTCGTGCGCATCAGGGAGGGGGACGAGTGGAAGACGGCGTTTAACACTCCGTTAGGGCACTTTGAATACCGGGTTCTTCCTTTCGGCCTCGCTAACGCTCCAGCTGTCTTTCAGGCATTAGTCAATGATGTCCTGAGAGACATGCTGAACATCTTTGTTTTCGTTTACCTTGACGATATCCTGATTTTTTTCACCGTCACTCCAGATTCATGTTCAGCACGTTCGACGTGTCCTCCAGCGCCTTTTAGAGAATTGTCTTTTTGTGAAGGCTGAGAAGTGCACTTTTCATGCCTCCTCCGTCACATTTCTCGGTTCTGTTATTTCCGCTGAAGGCATTAAGATGGATCCCGCTAAGGTCCAAGCTGTCATTGATTGGCCCGTCCCTAAGTCACGCGTTGAGCTGCAGCGCTTTCTCGGCTTCGCGAACTTCTATCGTCGTTTCATCCGTAATTTCGGTCAGGTGGCAGCTCCTCTCACAGCCCTTACTTCTGTCAAGACGTGCTTTAAGTGGTCCGTTTCCGCCCAGGGAGCTTTTGATCTCCTCAAGAATCGTTTTACATCCGCTCCTATCCTTGTTACACCTGACGTCTCTAGACAGTTCGTTGTCGAGGTTGACGCGTCAGAGGTGGGCGTGGGAGCCATTCTTTCTCAGCGCTCCCTCTCTGACGACAAGGTCCACCCATGCGCATATTTTTCTCATCGCCTGTCGCCGTCGGAACGTAACTATGATGTGGGAAACCGCGAACTGCTCGCCATCCGGTTAGCCCTAGGCGAATGGCGACAGTGGTTGGAGGGGGCGACCGTTCCTTTTGTCGTTTGGACTGACCATAGGAACCTTGAGTACATCCGTTCTGCCAAACGACTTAATGCGCGTCAGGCGCGTTGGGCGCTGTTTTTCGCTCGTTTCGAGTTCGTGATTTCTTATCGTCCGGGCTCTAAGAACACCAAGCCTGATGCTTTGTCTCGTCTCTTCAGTTCTTCAGTAGCCTCCACTGACCCCGAGGGGATTCTCCCTGAGGGGCGTGTTGTCGGGTTGACTGTCTGGGGAATTGAGAGGCAGGTAAAGCAAGCGCTCACTCACACTCCGTCGCCGCGCGCTTGTCCTAGGAACCTTCTTTTCGTTCCCGTTCCTACTCGTCTGGCCGTTCTTCAGTGGGCTCACTCTGCCAAGTTAGCCGGCCACCCTGGCGTTCGGGGTACGCTTGCTTCCATTCGCTAGCGTTTTTGGTGGCCCACCCGGGAGCATGACACGCGTCGTTTCGTGGCTGCTTGTTCGGTCTGCGCGCAGACTAAGTCCGGTAACTCTCCTCCTGCCGGCCGTCTCAGGCCGCTTCCTATTCCCTCTCGACCGTGGTCTCACATCGCCTTAGATTTTGTCACCGGACTGCCTTCGTCAGCGGGGAAGACTGTTATTCTTACGGTTGTCGATAGGTTCTCTAAGGCGGCTCATTTCATTCCCCTTGCTAAGCTTCCTTCTGCTAAAGAGACGGCACAAATCATCATCGAGAATGTTTTCAGAATTCATGGCCTTCCGTCAGACGTCGTTTCGGACAGAGGTCCGCAATTCACGTCTCAATTTTGGAGGGAGTTTTGCCGTTTGATTGGGGCTTCCGTCAGTCTCTCTTCCGGCTTTCACCCCCAGTCTAACGGTCAAGCAGAACGGGCCAATCAGACTATTGGTCGCATCTTACGCAGTCTTTCTTTTCGCAACCCTGCGTCTTGGTCAGAACAGCTCCCCTGGGCAGAATACGCCCACAACTCGCTTCCTTCGTCTGCGACCGGGCTATCTCCTTTTCAGAGTAGCCTCGGGTACCAGCCTCCGCTGTTCTCATCTCAGTTCGCCGAGTCCAGCGTCCCCTCCGCTCAGGCTTTTGTCCAACGTTGCGAGCGCACCTGGAAGAGGGTCAGGTCTGCACTTTGCTGTTATAGGACGCAGACTGTGAGGGCTGCTAATAAGCGTAGAACTAAGAGTCCTAGATATTGTCGCGGTCAGAGAGTTTGGCTCTCCACTCAGAACCTTCCCCTTAAGACGGCTTCTCGCAAGTTGACCCCGCGGTTCATTGGTCCGTTCTGTATTTCTCGGGTCATTAATCCTGTCGCAGTTCGACTTCTTCTTCCGCGATACCTTCGTCGCGTCCACCCGGTCTTCCATGTCTCCTGTATCAAGCCCGTTCTTCGCGCCCCCGCTCGTCTTCCCCCCCCCCCCCCCCATCCTTGTCGAGGGCGCACCCATCTACAGGGTCCGTAGGATTTTGGACATGCGTCCTCGGGGCCGTGGTCACCAGTACCTCGTAGATTGGGAGGGGTACGGTCCTGAGGAGAGGAGTTGGGTTCCCTCTCGGGACGTGCTGGACCGTGCGCTGATCGAGGATTTCCTCCGTTGCCGCCAGGTTTCCTCCTCGAGTGCGCCAGGAGGCGCTCGGTGAGTGGGGGGGTACTGTCATGTACTGTCATGTTGTGTCTTGTTTCTGTCCTTTCCCTTCACCCTGTCTCCCTCTGCTGGTCGTTGTTAGGTTACCTTTTCTCCCCCTCTTTCCCCCAGCTGTGCCTTGTCTCCTCCTAACTACCTCGTCACCCCTTTTCCCACCTGTTCCCTTTTTCCCTCTGATTAGGTCCCTATATCTCTCTCTGTTTCTGCTCCTGTCTTTGTCGGATTCTTGTTTGTTGTGTTTCATGCCTGAACCAGACTGTCGTCATGTTTGCTGTAACCTTGTCCTGTCCTGTCGGAATCTGCCGGTCCATCTGAGCCTACCTATGTTTGGTAATTAAAGAAGCTCTGTTTAAGTTAATTCGCTTTTGGGTCCTCATTCACGCACCGTAACACAGATCTCATATTACTGTATTGGTTCATTTTTTGATTTGTTTTTTTTGGGGGGGGTATGTATTACAGTACCAGTCAAACGTTTGGACACACCTACTCATTCCAGTTTTTTTTTTTTTACTATTTTCTACATTGTATAATAAATTTGAAGACATCAAAACTGTGAAATAACACACCTGGAATCATGTAGTAACCAAAAAAATATTAAACAAATCGAAATATATTTTAGATTTGAGATTCTTCAAAGTAGCCACCCTTTGCCTTGATGATAGCTTTGCACACTCTTGGCATTCTCTCAACCAGCTTCATGAGGAATGCTTCTTCAACAGTCTTGAAGGAGGTCCCACATATGCTGATCACTTGTTGGCTGCTTTTCCTTCACGCTGAGGTCCAACTCATCCCAAACCATCTCAATTGGGATGAGATCGGGTGATTGTGGAGGCCAGGTCATCTGATGCAGCACTCCATCACTCTCCTTGGTCAAATAGCAGTCACTTCTGTCATCATGAAGTGCTTTGAGAGAGTCAAGGATCATATCACCTACACCTTACCTGTTACCCTAGACCCACTGCAATTTGCATACCGCCTCAATAGGTCCACAGACGATGCAATCACCATCACACTGCACACTGCCCTTTCCCATCTGGAAAAGAGGAATACCTATGTAGGAATGCTGTTCATTGACTACAGCTCAGTATTCAACACCATAGTACCCTCCAAGCTCATTATTAAGCTCCTGGTCTTCCTGACCTGCAGCCCCCAGGTTGTGAAGGTAGGAAACAACATCTCCACTTTGCTGATCCTCAACACTGGGGCCCCACAGGGGTGTGTGCTCAGTCCCCTCCTGTACTCCCTGTTTTCCCATGACTGTGATCATGCACACCTCCAACTTGATCATCAAGTTTGCAGTCACAACAGTAGTAGGCTTGATCACCAACAATGACGAGACAGCCTACAGGGAGGAGGTGAGGGTACTTGGAGTGTGGTGTCAGGAAAGCAACCTCTCACTCAACATCAACAAAACAAAGGAGATGATCATGGACTTCAGGAAACAGCAGAGGGAGCACCCGCCTATCCACATCAACCGGACAGCAATGGAGAAGGTGGAACGTTACATTTCTCTGCGTACACATCACAGACAAATGAAATGGTCCACCCACACAGACAGTGTGGTGAAGAAGGCGCAACAGTGCCTCTTCAACCTCAGGAGGCTGAAGAAATTTGGCTTGTCACCTAAAACCCTCAAACTTTTACAGATGTTCAATTGAGAGCATCCTGTCGGGTTGCATCACTGCCTGGTACGGCAGCTGCACCCCCCAAAACCACAGGGCTCTCCAGATGGGGGTGCGGTCTGCACAATGCATCACTGGGGGAAAACTACTTGCCCTCCAGGACACCTACAGTACCCAATGTCACACAAAGACCAAAAAGATCATCAAGGGCAACAACCACCCGAGCCACTGCCTGTTCACCCCACTACCATCCAGAAGGCTAGGTCAGTACAGGTGCATCAAAGCTGGCACCGAGAGACTGAATATAACTTATATTTCAAGGCCATCAGACTGTTAAACAACCATCACTAGCACAGAGTGGCTGCTGTCTACATACAGACTTGGCCACTTTAACAAATGGATCCCTAGTCACTTTAATAATGATATTTATATATCTTGCATTACTCATCCCATATGTATATACACTGTATTTTATACTATCAGGTTTCAGGTAAGACCCAAGTGCAGACTGTTGACGTAACAATGTTTATTGCAACAAGGGCAGGCAAACGACAGGTCAAGGCAGGCAGGGGTCGATAATCCAGAGTAGTGGGGCCAAGGTAGAGGACAGCAGGCACGCCCAGGGTCAGGTCAAAAAGAGGTTGATAATCCAGAGAAGGGGCAAAGGCACAGGATGGTAGGCAGGCTCAGAGTCAGGACAGGCAAGGGTCAAAACCAGGAGGATGAGAAAAAGAGAGACTGGGGAAAAGTAGGAGCTGAGACAAACCGCTGGTTGACTTGAACAAACAAGATGAACTGGCACAGACAGACAGAAAAAACAGGTATAAATACCCAGGAGATTAGTGGGGGAGATGGGCGACACCTGGAGGGGTGGAGACGAGCACAAGTACAGGTGAAACAGATCAGGGCATGACATCTTGCCTATGCCAGTCGATTATTGCTCATCCATATATTTTTATGTATATATTCTTAATTCATCCCTTAAAACTTCTTAGGGATAGGGTGCAGTATTTTCACGTCCATATTAAAAGCGTGCCCAAAGTAAACTGCCTGGTACTCAGGTCCAGAAGCTAGGTAATGCATGTGTAGATTTGGATAGAAAAATCCAAGGGGAAAAAATTGAGGTCATTGTGTTTCCCAATGGGTTTCTATTGGAAGCCCTATTTAATAGGAACCTGGTTGCAGTTCCCATGGCTTCCACTAGATGTCAACAATCTTTACAAATTGGTTGATGTTTTTCTTTTGAGAAATTAAGAAGTATGGCTGTTCTTTGTAAGTGTCACTCCATGTGGACTCTACGGTTTGATGCACATGAACTGGAGCGTGCTTCACCTTGTTTTTATCCGGTATTGGAAACAATTTATCCCGTCTTTAATTTTATCGATTATTTACGTTTTAGGATACCTGAGGTTGGATTAGGAACGTTGTTTGAAATGTTTGGACCAAGTTGACAGGTAACTTATTAGATACTTTGTAGTCATGTTGAGCGAGTTGGAACTGGTGTATTTCTGAATCAAAAGCGCCAAATAAATTTACATTTTGGGGATATAAAGAAGGACATTATCAAACAAAAGGGCCATTTTGGAGTCCCAACAGAAGAAGATCTTCAAAGGTAAGGCATTTATTATATCGTTATTTCTGACTTTTGTGCCGCCACCTGCCTGGTTGAAAATTACTTTCATGTGTTTGCTATGCGGGGCGCTGTCCTCAGATAATCTCATGTCCTGCTTTCGCAGTAAAGCCTTTTTGAAATCTGACACTGCGGCTGGATTAACAATAAATTAAGCTTTATTTTGATGTATTACACTTATATTTTCGTGAATCTTGAATATTGATATTTCTGTAGTTTGAATTTGGCACTCTGCAATTTCACTGGATGTTGTCAAATCGATCCCGCTAAAGGGACTGGCGCGCGAAGGGATCACTAACAGGTTAACTTAGATTTGTGTGTATTAGCTAGTTGTTGTGGAATTGTTCGATTACTTGTTAAATATTGCTGCATTGTCGGAACTAGAATCACAAGCATTTTGCTACACTCGCAATAACATCTGCTAAGCATGCGTATGTAACCAATCAAATTTGATTTGATTTGATTTAACTACAATGACCATAATCCATTTGCGTGCCTACTTGTCTGGTCTGTTTCTTTTATGCCTGTTACATAAGAGTCAGAATAATATGTGATTGCGTGATCGAGAAGGATAGAGCTTTCAGGTAGGCCTTTGCACCTGAAAATACATGTGATTGGTGGTTGGTATTCAGCAGTCAAAACTATGCCTTATTTACGTTGAAGAGCTTCTAAAATAGGGATTTTGTCAGACAGCATAGGCAGCAGCTCTATAGAGATGAGATTATGGCTTGGAATTAAATAAAGTCATACAATAAAATGTAAGTGTAATATGCACTTAATTTGAGTAAAGTAATGTGAGTAAATGATGGTGAATACATGATAAGCAGTATTGAGCATTCACTACCATCATGGGACTTATATTCATTATGTTATTCTGTTGTTACAGCATTCAACCAACATAATACATAGTGCATTTCATGTTTAAAAAGGTAATCGAAATCAAAATCGAACCGACCTCAAAAAACACTAATCGCTCAGCACTAGTCATTGAACAACCAATGGCCATGAATAGATGGTGAAAAAAGCACACCAATCTCTTTCATAAGTTCTTTAAAAATTAAAGCTAGTTACCCAACATTTCTGAAAATTAATATATGAACTCTTCAAGTCTTTGCTGGTAAAAATAAAAATGTATAATGAAACATTGAAACCAAAGTCATCATATGCAAAGCAATGGCTACCCAAATAAGGACAGGTCTGGGATAACTATTTAGGCATTCTTTTTCTAAAAGGACACAGGATGTCGCAGATGGCAGTCTATTCCTTATATAGTGCACTACTTCTCTGGCCAAAAGTAGTGCCCTATATAGAAAATAGGAGTGCAATTTAGGACATACTGTATAGCGTGCGTTCACACAGACAGCCCAATTCTGATATTTTTTCCACCAATTGATAATTTGATCAATCACACCAGATCTTTTTACATCAGCTCTTTTCCAGAGTTGATCTGACTTGTCAAAATAACAATTAGTAAAAAATAAGATGAGAATTTGAACAGCCTTTACTGAGTCAGCTGCTAAGCCAATAGTGATGACATCATTTCCTGTTTGACTGACATGACCGAGATTTGACCCGACCTATCTTAGGGAGGTCAGCTCATCTAAGATGTACACACGCACACAAAAACATTCAAACACACATGCATGCACGCATACACATACATACGCATGCACAGACACACACCAGACCAGACAACTATAGTTGTAACTACGCTTTGTGTAAAGTAACAATTTTTTGGTTGAAACAAATTACTTCGGAAGTGACTACAACTATTTGAATAATCCCCAAAATGTACTATTTTTCAAAACAATTTGAATACAGATCTGAAAAAGCAACTACTTTTTATAATATTTGCATACAGATCGGAGGATGTGAGTACTTTTCAGAAACTATTGGATTGGCTGCCTTCAACTAATGGCAGGGCTGTATCTGGAACTGCATGTTGAAGATAGAAATAGAATTAATAGAGCACACGCAATCTCCTATACTATGCCAATCTATCTGACATTCATATTTGATCTACACAATACATTTATATCTGAACCTTCTGTAAATGTCCATTCTCCTGAATGTCAATTGTCCCAGATGTACATAATCAATTCAAACCAACATGCCACTGAACAGATTGTAAACTGCGATTAATTATATGATACCTGAAAATACTGCAGATTAATTCAAAGACATTTGTAAACAGAAAGATGGATGCTTAGCAATATCAACTTCGAACCCCTTTGTCCATCTGAGGGTAAGTGTTCTTGTTTCAAACACACACTATATCATCTTTAAAGTGATAGTTTACTCAGAATTCAAATTAACATGATTTTCCACATACCTTGGCTGTAGTTAAATTGAAGAAAGAAGTTTTGGGATATTTGGTTTCCTTTTGACACTTACACATATTTTGTAACTGTTAGCATTATCAGTAGCACTTAACATTAAACTGTTATTGCACCTGTGTAATAAAACTGTGATTACTTTTGGAGCAACATTTTATTAGCATGTTTTTACATAATATTTTGGTAATTGCAATTTAATTGCATAGCAATGAGCTTAGTTTTTATAACTACTGTACAAATGAGGGATGTGTTACTGTATTACCTTATGTCTCACTCATGAAAATATATTTGTTAGTCATTTTTGAAGCTGCAAAAGTGGTCTACTCAAATGTTTAGGTGATTCCATGTCCTTCATGTATTTAATTCTAGGCTTTATATTAAGATTAATATCTAAGAGCCCTCCAAACCATGTGCTTATGATCATATATTTAGACTAATTCAACTAACTGTTGTAGTTGTTGGTTCTTTATCAAATATTTGGCAGCCATCAAATACATATTGATTTATTTTCATGTAACTAGCATTAATTTAAAAACCTTCAAATGTTTTTTTTTCTGAGATTTATTCAAAATACTTTCAAATATGATTTATTTCAGAGACCTGTATTTGAATATCAAATAAAATAGTTGCCTTTTAGGTGAAACTATATAAACTATTTGACTTCCTTCAGTATTTTAAAAGTTTGTATTTTCAAATAAACTACAAAATAAACAGTGCATTCTGAAAATATTCAGACCCCTTAACCTTTTCCCAAAAATGTTTTTCATTACAGCCTTATTCTAAAATCTATATATATACTGTATTATTCTTATCAATCGACACACACTACCCCATAATGAGAAAGCAAAAACAGTTTTTTAGATTTTTTTATGCATGAATAAAAAAACTGAAATATGACATTTACATAAGTATTTACATCCAGTGATTTATAAAGTTCTCAATGATTATGTACAGTTTTCATATATAAATAGGACATATGGAATGTCATTTACACAAACACAAGGCAGGTAAAGGTAGAGCACAGCCTTGAGTATAATGATTCGGTATGACACTACAAGCTTGGCACACCTATATTTGGGGAGTTTCTCACATTCCTCTCTGCAGATTCCATTCCTCTCCCATTCCTCTCAAGCTCTGTCAGGTTGTATGGGGAGTGTTGCTGCACAGCTATTTTCAGGTCTCTCCAGAGATGTTCAGGTCTGGGCTGTGGCTGGGTCACTCGTGGGCATTCAGAAACTTGTCCCCGAAGACACTCCTGCATTGTCTTGGCTGTGTGCTTAGGTTTGGTGTCCTGTTGGAAGGTGAACCTTCACCCCAGTCTGAGGTCCT
Organism: Oncorhynchus mykiss; assembly: GCF_057628025.1. Taxonomy (NCBI): domain Eukaryota; kingdom Metazoa; phylum Chordata; class Actinopteri; order Salmoniformes; family Salmonidae; genus Oncorhynchus; species Oncorhynchus mykiss. The sequence continues at coordinate 2,921,166 of NC_143049.1, forward strand.
GAGTGCCCTGGAGCAGGTTTTCATCAAAGATCTCTCTGTACTTTGTTCCGTTCATCTTTCCCTCGATCCTGACTAGTCTCCCAGTCCCTGCCAATAAAAAACATCCCCACAGCATGATGCTGCCCCCACCATGCTTCACCGTAGGGATGGTGCCAGGTTTCCTCCAGATGTGACGCTTGGCACAGCTTCTTCCATTTAAGAATGATGAACGCCACTGTGTTCTTTGGGACCTTCAATGTTGCAGACATTTTTTGGTACCCTTCCCCAGATCTCTGCCTTGACACAATCCTGTCTCGGAGCTCTATGGACAATTCTCTCGAACTCATGGCTTGGTTTTTGCTCTGACATGCACTGTCAACTGTGGGACCTTATATAGACAGGTGTGTGCCTTTCCAAATCATGTCCAATCAATTTGATTTACCACAGGTGGACTCCAAGTTGTAGAAACATCTCAAGGATGATCAATGGAAACAGGATGCACCTGAGCTACATTTTGATTCTCATAGTAAAGGGTCTGAATACTTATGTGAATAAGGTATTTCTGTTTTTTATTTTTAATACATTTGCAAAAATTTAATTTGCTTTGTCATTGTGGGGTATTGTGTGTAGATTGCAGAGGGGGAAAAAGTATTTAATCCATTTTAGAATAAGGCTGTAACGTAACAAACCACTTTGATTCTTCTTCAGGTGAATGTATTTTAGCAGAAACAGTAACAGCAGAGGGGAACCTGACTGACAGCTTCATCTGATCTGCATTCTTTTAGAACTTCCTCCTCTTGAGACTTTTTTTACAGACTTTCAGACAAACATGTTACATACAAACACACAGAACCTTCACGCTGACCTCAACGTATATACCTCCAACAGCATAACTAACACACTCATTTAAAGAACAATGCAGCACTCAGGAGTAAGGTATTTGTTGTGGAACGCTTTAAACACTTTAGATCTTGTGGAGGACGAGGCATTCCTGAATTGTCTTTAATTGGCATGAGAGAGCAGGGCAGTGTGTGTGTGTGTGTGTGAGCAGAAGGAGAGCAGCCAAGGCAAGACAACACTGAGGTGGCCACACTGCATTGTGCATTGTACAGCTGGACCTTCCTCACTAGATCAAATCAAATCAAATCAAATTGTATTTGTCACATGCACATGGTTAGCAGATGTTAATGCAAGTGTAGCGAAATGCTTGTGCTTCTAGTTCCGACAATGCAGTAATAACAAGTAATCTAACTAACAATTTCAAAACTAATGTCTTGTACACAGTGTAAGGGGATAAAGAATATGTACATAAGGATATATGAATGAGTGATGGTACAGAGCAGCATAGGCAAGATACAGTAGATGGTATCGAGTACAGTATATACATATGAGATGAGTATGTAAACAAAGTGGCATAGTTAAAGTGGCTAGTGATACATGTATTACATAAGGATACAGTCGATGATATAGAGTACAGTATATACGTATGCATATGAGATGAATAATGTAGGGTAAGTAACATTATATAGGGTAGCATTGTTTAAAGTGGCTAGTGATATATTTACATCATTTCCCATCAATTCCCATTATTAAAGTGGCTGGAGTTGAGTCAGTGTCAGTGTGTTGGCAGCAGCCACTCAGTGTTAGTGGTGGCTGTTTAACAGTCGGATGGCCTTGAGATAGAAGCTGTTCTTCAGTCTCTCGGTCCCAGCTTTGATGCACCTGTACTGACCTCGCCTTCTGGATGATAGCGGGGTGAACAGGCAGTGGCTCGGGTGGTTGATGTCCTTGATGATCTTTATGGCCTTCCTGTGACATCGGGTGGTGTAGGTGTCCTGGAGGGCAGGTAGTTTGCCCCCGGTGATGCGTTGTGCAGACCTCACTACCCTCTGGAGAGCCTTACGGTTGAGGGCGGAGCAGTTGCCGTACCAGGCGGTGATACAGCCCGCCAGGATGCTCTCGATTGTGCATCTGTAGAAGTTTGTGAGTGCTTTTGGTGACAAGCTGAATTTCTTCAGCCTCCTGAGGTTGAAGAGGCGCTGCTGCGCCTTCTTCACAATGCTGTCTGTGTGAGTGGACCAATTCAGTTTGTCTGTGATGTGTATGCAGAGGATCTTAAAACTTGCTACCCTCTCCACTACTGTTCCATCGATGTGGATAGGGGGGTGTTCCCTCTGCTGTTTCCTGAAGTCCACAATCATCTCCTTCGTTTTGTTGACGTTGAATGTGAGGTTATTTTCCTGACACCACACTCCGAGGGCCCTCACCTCCTCCCTGTAGGCCGCCTCGTCGTTGTTGGTAATCAAGCCTACCACTGTTGTGTCGTCCGCAAACTTGATGATTGAGTTGGAGGCGTGCGTGGCCACGCAGTCGTGGGTGAACAGGGAGTACAAGGAGAGGGCTCAGAACGCACCCTTGTGGGGCCCCAGTGTTGAGGATCAGCGGGGAGGAGATGTTGTTGCCTACCCTCACCACCTGGGGGCGGCCCGTCAGGAAGTCCAGTACCCAGTTGCACAGGGCGGGGTCGAGACCCAGGGTCTCTCGCTTGATGACGAGTTTGGAGGGTACTATGGTGTTGAATGCCGAGCTGTAGTCAATGAACAGCATTCTCACATAGGTATTCCTCTTGTCCAGATGGGTTAGGGCAGTGTGCAGTGTGGTTGAGATTGCATCGTCTGTGGACCTATTTGGGCGGTAAGCAAATTGGAGTGGGTCTAGTGTGTCAGGTAGGGTGGAGGTGATATGGTCCTTGACTAGTCTCTCAAAGCACTTCATGATGACGGAAGTGAGTGCTACGGGGCGGTAGTCGTTTAGCTCAGTTACCTTAGCTTTCTTGGGAACAGGAACAATGGTGGCCCTCTTGAAGCATGTGGGAACAGCAGAATGGTATAGGGATTGATTGAATATGTCCGTAAACACACCGGCCAGCTGGTCTGCGCATGCTCTGAGGGCGCGGCTGGGGATGCCGTCTGGGCCTGCAGCCTTGCGAGGGTTAACACGTTTAAATGTCTTACTCACCTCGGCTGCAGTGAAGGAGAGACCGCATGTTTTCGTTGCAGGCCGTGTCAGTGGCACTGTATTGTCCTCAAAGCGGGCAAAAAAGTTATTTAGTCTGCCTGGGAGCAGGACATCCTGGTCCGTGACTGGGCTGGATTTCTTCCTGTAGTCCGTGATTGACTGTAGACCCTGCCACATGCCTCTTGTGTCTGAGCCGTTGAATTGAGATTCTACTTTGTCTCTGTACTGACGCTTAGCTTGTTTGATAGCCTTGCGGAGGGAATAGCTGCACTGTTTGTATTCGGTCATGTTACCAGACACCTTGCCCTGATTAAAAGCAGTGGTTCGCGCTTTCAGTTTCACGCGAATGCTGCCATCAATCCACGGTTTCTGGTTAGGGAATGTTTTAATCGTTGCTATGGGAACGACATCTTCAACGCACGTTCTAATGAACTCGCACACCGAATCAGCGTATTCGTCAATGTTGTTGTCTGACGCAATACGAAACATGTCCCAGTCCACGTGATGGAAGCAGTCTTGGAGAGTGGAGTCAGCTTGGTCGGACCAGCGTTGGACAGACCTCAGCGTGGGAGCCTCTTGTTTTAGTTTCTGTCTGTAGGCAGGGATCAACAAAATGGAGTCGTGGTCAGCTTTTCCGAAAGGGGGGCGGGACAGGGCCTTATATGTCGCGGAAGAGTAACAATGATCCAAGGTCTTTCCACCCCTGGTTGCGCAATCGATATGCTGATAACATTTAGGGAGTCTTGTTTTCAGATTAGCCTTGTTAAAATCCCCAGCTACAATGAATGCAGCCTCCGGATAAATGGTTTCCAGTTTGCAAAGAGTCAAATAAAGTTCATTCAGAGCCATCGATGTGTCTGCTTGGGGGGGGATATATACGGCTGTGATTATAATCGAAGAGAATTCTCTTGGTAGATAATGCGGTCTACATTTGATTGTGAGGAATTCTAAATCAGGTGAACAGAAGGATTCGAGTTCCTGTATGTTTCTTTCATCACACCATGTCACGTTAGCCATAAGGCATACGCCTCCGCCCCTCTTCTTACCAGAAAGATGTTTGTTTCTGTCTGCGCGATGCGTGGAGAAACCCGTTGGCTGCACCGCCTCGGATAACGTCTCTCCAGTGAGCCACGTTTCCGTGAAACAAAGAATGTTACAGTCTCTGATGTCCCTCTGGAATGCTACCCTTGCTCGGATTTCATCAACCTTGTTGTCAAGAGACTGGACATTGGCAAGAAGAATGCTAGGGAGTGGTGCACGGTGTGCCCGTCTCCGGAGTCTGACCAGAAGACCGCCTCGTTTCCCTCTTTTTTGGAGTCGTTTTTTTGGGTCGCTGCATGGGATCCGCTCCGTTGTCCTGTTTGTAAGGCAGAACACAGGATCCGCGTCGCGAAAAACAAATTCTTGGTCGTACTGGTGGTGAGTTGACGCTGATCTTATATTCAGTAGTGTCATTTTCAGTGTGTTCCAAATGGCACCCTATTTCCTATATAGTGCACTACATAGGGAATAGGGTGCCATTTGGGACGCAAACCTTTTCTAAACACAAGGATAAGGTGTATTGTCCTGTACAGAACAGGGCACCACATACAGTAACATAGAGACTGATTGTCACATCCATAGATTCATTGGGGACAAACATCCTGACAGATGTATTATTTCCAGGCCATGCCTCTTTCTATCACAGTGCAGCTATGATGTGGTGGAAGTCATAGTGTCATTTGCCCCACGTCTGTCCAGTGTCTGCTCAGTTTCAGACCCGGGTTTAAATACTATTTGAAATCCTTTCCAATGGGTTATTTGAGCTTGATTGAGCTTGCCTGGAGCAATATAACCAATATAATTGTTCTGGAGAAGCATGATCAACTTGCTCTGGCTACCAGGCCATGCTCAACCCTCTCCTCGTGCATTGGTGCTGTTCTGTCTGTAGTCGTGAATCTGCTGTCTTGTTATAGTCATTGGTCAATTTAATCCTTTTTGGGTGAATGTCCAAATATTCAATTTAAAATATAACCTGTGTGTTGACAACCTAGCTAATGTCCTTATTTCATGGTTCATGGGCATGAAATTAAGTGAAATTGCAATTCCCATTGTGTGGTTAAATGAAGTAATCTAATGGAATTTAAATGGATCCTCTCATTAGCATACCGTACTGAGGTTCATAATCTCAATCAGGTTTAGTTCCTGTGCGTTCTTCGTCTTTATTATAAAACAGGTTGTCTACATACAGTACATCTACTATTGGGCTACTACTACCAAGACAGAGGGGTGGCCAGAGGACTGGGTTGTGGGCCCTGGTCAAAAGTACAGGGAATAGGTTGACATTTGGCATGCAGACCATGTCTGTCCTTCACCCACTGTCTGTCTGCTCAGAAGGAGAAAATGGTTGACATGTTTAGCGTGTGACCCTGGAAGGCTTTAGCAGCCAGCTGTTTGGATCCATAAGCCATCTGTGGAGTCAGATGTTAGTAAAGCTCGTACCATTCATTGCATACCAGATGTTTCGCGCTGCCCTGTAGACAGTTCAGTTGGTAGAGAATGGCGCTTGCAATGCCAGGATAGTGTGTTTGATTCCCCGGTCCATGTAAAATGTATGTACCCAAGACTGTAAGTCGCATTGAATAAAAGCGTCTGCAAAATGGTATATAGTATTATTTAGACTAGAGAGGGGCACTCGACCAGGGGGGGGTTTGTCTGTCTCTGAGCCCTGATGTTAACACAGTGGTCATAAAATGACAAAAAAAATCTCTGTCTGCAGTAGAAAATCAAAGGCACCAAAAATATATTTTGTAATAAAACCAGAATTCAGAGTCAATACCATACAGACTGCTGTAATGCATTACTTGGCCTGTGGTTTTTAGACAGGAAAGCTGGTGAGATTCTTCCATGTAACGGTCAGTACTAAATTATTGCTCATTTCCTGTGCAGCTGGAGATAGGCTAATAGCCTACATCTGGAGAAAGAAACCCTTACCTTGGATTCCCACTGTTCTAGCAGCCTATATTAGCATATACAGTGCATTCGGAAAGTATTCAGACCAAATTTTGTTACATAAACGCCTTATTATAAATTGGATTAAATACATTTTTACCTCATCAATCTACACACAATACACCATAATGACAAAGTGACAACAGGTTTTTAGAAATGTTTGCAAATGTATTAATAGTAAAAACAGAAATACCTTATTTAAATAAGTATTTAGACCCTTTGCTATGAGACTTGAAATTGAGCTCAGGTGCATGCTGTTTCCATTGATCATCCTTGAGATGTTTCTACAACTTGATAGGAGTACACCTGTGGAAAATCAAATTGATTGGACATGATTTGGAAAGGTATACACATGTCTAAATAAGGTCCCACAGTTGACAGAACATGTCAAAGCAAAAACCAAGCCATGAGGTCGAAGGAATTGTCCGTAGAGCTCCGAAACAGGATTGTGTCAAGGCAGCGATCTGGGGAAGGGTACCAAAAAATGTCTGCAACATTGAAGGTCCCAAAGAACACAGTGGCCTTCATCATTCTTAAATGGAAGATGTTGTGCCTCAACACAATCCTGTCTCGGAGCTCTACGGACAATTCCTTTGACCTCATGGCTTGGTTTTTTTGGACAACACCTAGGTAAGGTGTCTGGATAGACTGTAAACTCTCCTTCCAGACTCACATTAAGCATCTCCAATCCTAATTTTAATTCAGAATCAGCTTCCTATTTCACAACAAAGCCTCCTTCAGTCATGCTGCCAAACATACCCTCTAAAACTGACTATCCTACCGATCCTTGACTTCGGCGATGTCATTTACAAAATAGCTTCCAACACTCTACTCAGCAAATTGGATGCAGTCTATCACAGCGCCATCTGTTTTGTTACCAAAGCCCCATATACGACCCACCACTGCGACCTGTATGCTCACGTTGGCTGGCCCTCACTACATATTCATCGCCAAACCCACTGGCTCCAGGTCATCTATAAGTCTTTGCTAGGTAAATCCACGCCTTATCCCAGCTCACTGTTCACCATAGCAACACCCACCTGTAACATGTGCTCCAGCAGGTATATTTCACTGGTCATCCCCAAAGCCAACACCTCATTTGGTTGCCTTTCCTTCCAGTTCTCTGCTGTCAATGACTGGAACGAATTGCAAAAATCACTGAAGCTGGAGACGTACAGTTTATCTCCCTCACTAACTTTAAGCATCAGCTGTCAGAGCAGTTTACTAATCGCTGCATCTGTACCCAGCCCATCTGTAAATAGCCCACCCAACTACCTCATCCCCATATTGTTATTTATTAATTTTGCTCTTTTGCACTCCAGTATCTCTAATTGCACATCTATCACTCCAGTGTTAATGCTAAATTGTAATTATTTCGCCACTATGGCCTATTCATTGCCTTACCTCCCTAATCCTGCTACATTTGCACAGACTACATAGATTTTTCTATTGTGTTATTGTCACGACTTCCGCCGAAGTCGGTCCCTCTCCTGGTTCGGGCGGTGTTCGGCGGTCGACGTCACTGACCTTCTAGCCATCGCCGATCCACCTTTCATTTTCCATTGGTTTTGTCTTGTCTTCCCTCACACCTGGTTTCAATTCCATTAATTACATGTTGTGTATTTAACCCTCTGTTTCCCCCATGTCCTTGTCCGGAATTGTTTCTTGTAGTGCTTGTGTTAGGCTGGTGGATACCGGGTTTTGTTTGACCCATTCATTGATTGTTCTGTTTACGGTGTTTTTTATGTTTATTAAACGACACCGTTGTAAATCAGTTTTCGCAAAAATTCTCAGTGAAATTAGTAGTACTATATCACAGTAACATTTACATGTGACATTTTCGTCATTCAGCAGATGCTCTTATCCAGCGCATCTTCAAATCAAATCACATTTGATTGGTCACATGCACATATTAAGCAGATGTTATTGCATGTGTAGCGAAAGGCTTGTCTTAAAAAAATGCAAATGTCATATTCCTGGTCGTAATACTTGTCACTTACCGCCCACATCCAAAAGTTATTTCCAGCTGTATGTAATAACACAAACAAACTTTCTGGGCTAATAATGTAAGAAATAACACACACAAAATGTTTAAAATACTGCAAAGTTGCTTAGGAGCTAGAAGCAGAGCTGCCATGTCTGTCGGCGCCATCTTGCGACAGCTAGGCGAGACAACCGCATATCAACAGGATCTTCATACACATCTAAAATATATGAATAAAATCTGAGAACAGTAATATTTTACACATGTTTATAGATTGTGTGTAGGCCTGTCTCACACTTGATTCTTCTCTTTGTGCCAGACTGGGTTGTTTGTATTTCTTCGTATTATGTTTTACTGCTCTATGGTTATAATAATTGCTTGGATAATCTTATTTACAATTATGTATTGATTTATTTTTCACTCTTTATGCGGTGCACACTGCACAGGACACTGGAAGAATTATCATTGAATTATTGTCATGTTTGTTTATGTGTCAATTAATCCCATAAGGGATGGATTGCCAAAGATGATTTGATAGGAAAATAAAATGTAACTCATTCATGTCATTAATTCGTTAACACATTCTAAAAAAGGCCATGCCTGTGCAAGTGACTTTACCCACTGTGATTTCTCCCCTTCTCAGCTGTCTATCACAGCCTCCTGGTTTCCACCGATCATCATGCCTAAAATGCACATTTGGACCCTGATCCCTCCCACTCCAGGTCAGTGTTTTTCGTCAACAGAAGGAGAAAATGCAAGTTTGGCTGCCGACCAAGCTATCAGCGAGTTTATCGTAGAAGTCTTTGTGCGTGCATCCGCAATATGACTTCTTCTATGTGTGTGTGTGTTAATGTGTGGTGGTGACCTATAAAATACAACTCTGGACATGAACACGTCTGCCTGGTTCTTGCCGGACCACCTGTAGTGGGTTAGACCAAGGTGAGTCAGCTTAAGTCAATAGCAGGTAAGGGCATCTACAACCAAAGCTCACATGGCTCCAGATAGCCATTTTTTCACACATGAAGCTGCCAATAGGCAATCCTTTCTGATGAAAAACACAAATGTGAAAAATTGGTCCCTTTAAAGAGTTTTGGAAATAAACTCTTCCTTTCTTCCTGATGTATTGACACTCATCATTCTGCCATCACCCACCTTGAATGAGATCCACCCAACCAAAGGAGGGTACGGCAATTTAACATTGAGATGGGGCATGAGGAAGAGTGAGCGAGTGAGAAGGTATGAATATTACATCCGATTTTTATCATTCTGGCAGCTAGACGTGGTGAGATGCCTCGGTCGGATAGAGGCCTCCTCGCTCTGTGCATCCCAAACGGCACCCTATTCCCTATATAGTGCACTACTTTTGACCAGAACCCTATAGGCCATGGTGAAAAGTAGTGCATTATATATGAAATAGGGTGCAATTTGGGACACATCCAGTCTCTCTCTGCCTGTCAAATTCTGGGATATAGGAAAACACAGCCGCGTGCCATCTTGATCTTGACAAAGTGCAATTAGTTCCAAAACATGCAGTAGTCAGAGAGAAGACTCTAGTCTAGTCTACAGTGTAGTCTGGAGGAGAGAGCCAAGCTTCGGGGGAGGGTGTCTCTATCTTTCTTACATGGGTTCTGGCCCAAATGCCACCCTACTTTCTTCATAGTGCAAAACTTTTAACAAGGCACCATAGGGTTCTGGTCAAAAAGTGGTTTACTATGATTGGAATAGGGTGCCATTTGAGATACAGTCAAGGGTTAACCCAGATGTAGGAGAGACTGTGTGTTGTGTGCTGTTGTGTGTTGTGTGCTCTCTCTCTCTCTCTCTCTCTCTCTCTCTCTCTCACTCCTTCTCTCCCTCTCTCTCTTCCTTTCTCTCTCCTCTGTTCCGTCTCTGCTGTCTCCCTTTCACACTTTTTATTTATTCTACTCCCTCTCTCTCTCTCTCTCTCTCTCTCTTTCTCTCTCTCTCTCTGCCAGTCATAACCATCAACTATATTTCAACTATATACAGGACCTTCCATGAATCTTCAGTGACAGACAGGTATGCAAACTGTGTTTGTGTGTGGGTGTGTGTTTCTGTGAGTGTACTATCCCAGACTTTACCCACAATGTTGAAGACTATTCTCCATTAAGAGACCCTTTCTAAAATATGACATGCTGACTTTATAGTGGCTTGGATCAAACCTGGATCATGTGCCTTTTATGAATGGATTTTTTAAATTCAAATGATGTATTAGTTATTTTATTATTATTTTATTTCACCTTTATTTAATCAGGTAGGCGAGTTGAGAACAAGTTCTCATTTACAACAGCGACCTGGCCAACAAAAAGCAAAGCAGTGCGACAAAAACAACAACACAGAATTACACAAAAACAAACGTACAGTCAATAACACATTAGAAAGATCTGTCACAACTTCCGCCAAAGTTGGCTCCCCTGCCTGTTCGGGCGGTGCTTGGCGGTCGTCGTCACCGTCCTACTAGAAGTTGGCTCCCCTGCCTGTTCGGGCGGTGCTTGGCGGTCGTCGTCACCGTCCTACTAGAAGTTGGCTCCCCTGCCTGTTCGGGCGGTGCTTGGCGGTCGTCGTCACCGTCCTACTAGAAGTTGGCTCCCCTGCCTGTTCGGGCGGTGCTTGGCGGTCGTCGTCACCGTCCTACTAGAAGTTGGCTCCCCTGCCTGTTCGGGCGGTGCTTGGCGGTCGTCGTCACCGTCCTACTAGAAGTTGGCTCCCCTGCCTGTTCGGGCGGTGCTTGGCGGTCGTCGTCACCGTCCTACTAGAAGTTGGATCCCCTGCCTGTTCGGGCGGTGCTTGGCGGTCGTCGTCACCGTCCTACTAGCTGCCACCGATCCCTTTTTCGTTTGTCTGTTTGTTTTGTCTTATTAGTTTCACCTGTGTTATGTTGTATGGCTTAATAAGTACGTGTACCCGCCCTTGTTTTGTGCGGGATTGTCTTTATGTTACGTTGTGTTCGTTTTAGGTAGAGGTGGGTATATTTTCGGAACTTGGCACCCTGTGTTTTTGGGTAGTCACTTTGTTGTCCGCGCCCTGTGTTGTTGGGCTTATCATTTTTGTGTGCTGTATTAAAGAGCACTTTTCACAACTGGAACTCTCTGCGCCTGATTCCTTTACCCACCTAGTCCCGCGTGACAGAATCCCGCACCTTCGACATGGAATCAGCAAGAGCAACCGCACCTCCTCTCCCATCGATGGAGGAAAGGCTCTTCCATCATACCAGTGTTCTCCACAGGATTGGTTCAGCGATGGATCTAATGATGGAGAGGATGGATCGATGGGAGAGGAGTGGCCTTCCCACCTCATCTCCAGCCCCCTCTCCTCCAGCACCTCCTGTCCCTGCTACCTCATCCGGCTCCGGGGCTTTTCGGCTGGCTCTCCCACGGGAGTGTGTTGGAATGGCGGCTGGATGTCAGGGTGTCCTCCCACAACTGGAACTTTACCTGGCAACCGTTCGTCCTACTCCCTCCGGAGAGGAGGGCAAACGCAGTGTGGAATGGCCCAGACTCGGCGAGGGATCACTACCCCTAGTTCACCCGCCGATTCCGAGCTGTATTTGACCACCCACCGGAGTGTCGTGCGGCGGGTGAACGGCTGTTCCACATGCGTCAGGATACGAGGAGCGCGCAGGACTTTGAGTTCAGGACCTTGGCCGCAGGAGCAGGGTGGAACGACAGGGCACTGATAGATCATTTCTGATGCAGTCTCAGGGAGGACGTCCGCAGGGAGCTAGCTGGATGAGCTCATCGACATGGCCATACGTCTTGACAACCTGCTGGCTGCCTGCGGGCGTTCGGAACAGGTCCTGTCGTTTACACCCCCCAGCCCCCCTGCTCCTATCCCTATGGAGTTAGGGGGGGCGGCTTCGAGGGGGACCGGAGGGGACACACGGCCGACCGGTGCTGGAGGAACTCGTCTGGGAGTCGGGAGGGCAGGCGGAGCACTACTCGATCACCCCAGGTGAGTCAGCACCAGACTCACCCAGAGCTTCCTGTCGGTCATATGTATGTGTTAACCTCTTTCCCTGGCTTTTCTCCCTCTCTACAGCATAAGGCGCTAGTCGATTCAGGCGCAGCTGGGAATTTCATGGATCGGGGGCTCGCGTTAAGGCTAGGGATTCCCCTTGTGTCGTTAGACATACCTTTCCCCGTGCACTCCTTAGATAGCCGACCATTAGGTTCAGGAGTGGTCAGGGAGGCCACGGTGCCGCTGGACATGGTAACACAGGGGAGTCATAAGGAGCAGATTAGTCTGTTCCTTATCGATTCACCTGCATTTCCAGTGGTGTTGGTAATTCCCTGGCTAGCTCAGCACAACCCGGTGATTTCCTGGTGACAGGGGGCTCTTAAGGGGTGGTCAGAGGAGTGTTCAGGCAGGTGTATAGGAAATGCCGTTGGTGTGACTACGGTGGAGAGTCCAGACCAGGTTTCCACAGTGCGCATTCCCTCTGAATATGCCGATTTGGCTATCGCCTTCAGTAAAAGGAAGGCGACCCAATTACCACCCCATCGTCAAGGGGACTGCGCGATAGACCTCTTGGAGAACGCTGCACTTCCTAGGAGTCACGTGTACCCATTGTCCCAGGAGGAGACAGTAGCTATGGAGACATATGTTGCTGAAGCGCTGGGACAGGGGTACATTCGGCCCTCTGCATCACCGTCTCCTCAAGCTTCTTTTTTGTGAAGAAGAAGGAGGGAGGTCTGCGTCCATGCATTGATTATCGAGGTCTAAATTCCATCACAGTGGGGTTTAGTTACCCACTACCTCTCATCTCTACGGCGGTGGAATCATTTCACGGAGCGCGCTTCTTCACAACACTGGACCTGAGGAGTGAGTATAATCTGGTGCGTATCAGGGGAGGAGATGAGTGGAAAACCGCATTTAGTACTACAGCTGGCCATTATGAGTACCGCGTCATGCCATATGGGTTGAAAAATGCTCCAGCCATCTTCCAATCCTTCGTAGATGAGATTCTCCGAGACCTGCTCGGGCAGGGAGTGGTAGTGTACATCGATGACATCTTGATCTATTCTGCCACACGCGCGGCGCATGTGTCTCTGGTGCGTAAGGTACTTGGGCAACTGCTGGAGCATGACCTGTATTGCAAGGCGGAGAAATGTGTGTTCTTCAAACAGGCCGTTTCCTTCCTGGGTAATCGTATTTCCACCTCCGGGGTGGTGATGGAGTGTGACCACGTTACAGCTGTGCGTAATTGGCCGACTCCGACCACGGTGAAAGAGGTGCAGCGGTTTTTAGGGTTTGCCAATTACTACCGGAGGTTTATCCAGGGTTTTGGTCAGGTGGCTGCTCCCATTACCTCACTGCTGAAGGGAGGACCGGTGCGCTTGCGTTGGTCAGCAGGGGCGGGCAGAGCTTTCAGTCGTCTGAAGGAGCTGTTCACCAATGCGCCTGTGTTGGCGCATCCGGACCCCTCTTAGCGTTCATATTGGAGGTGGACACGTCCGAGGCGGGGGTCGGGGCCGTGCTGTCCCAGCGCTCGGGCATGCCACCCAAGCTCCGCCTTTGTGCCTTCTTTTCGAGGAAGCTTGGTTCGGCGGAGCGGAACTATGACGTGGGGGACCGGGAGTTGTTAGCTGTAGTCAAGGCTCTGAAGGTGTGGAGACATTGGCTTGAGGGGGCGAAATACCCTTTTCTCATCTGGACTGGCCATCATAATCTCGAGTATATCCGGACAGCGAGGAGACTAAATCCGCGTCAAGCTAGATGGGCCATGTTTTTTTGCCCGGTTTCGGTTCACCATCTCATACCGGCCAGGCTTCCAAAACACCAAAGCTAACGCGCTGTCCCGCCTCTATGATACCGAGGAGCGGTCCGTTGAGCCACCTCCCATCATTCCACCTTCATGTCTCATGGCACCAGTAATATGGGAGGTGGACGCGGAGATAGAGAGGGCCTCACGGTTAGAGCCCCTAACTGTCCAGCGGGGGCTCAGTACAAGCTAATCCGTTGGGCTCATACTCTCCCCTCCTCGGGTCATCATGGCATCGAGAGGACAGTGCAGAGTCTTAGAGGGAGATACTGGGGGCCCACGTTGGCTAAAGACGTGAGATTTTATGTCTCCTCCTGCTCGGTGTGCGCTCAAAGCAAGGCTTGCTTAGAGGGAAGTTACAGCCCCTCCCCGTTCTACAACGGCCGTGGACACACTTATCGGTGGACTTTCTTACCGACCTTCCCCCGTCCCAGAGAAGTACTACGATCCTGGTCGTTGTGGATCGGTTTTGTAAGTCCTGCCGTCTCATCCCGTTGCCCGGTCTCCCTACGGCCCTGCAGACTGCGGAGGCCTTGTTTACCCATGTCTTCCGGCACTATGGGGTGCCTGAGGACATCGTTTCTGATCGGGGCCCCCAATTCACATCCAGAGTTTGGAGGACGTTTATGGAGGGCGTTTATGGAGAGACTCGGGGTCTCGGTCAGCTTGACCTCTGGTTTTCACCCCGAGAGTAATGGGCAGGTGGAGTGCGTAAACCAGGATGTGGGCAGGTTTCTGCGGTCATATTGCCGGGACCGGCCTGGTGAGTGGGCGAGGTATGTTCCTTGGGCCGAGCTCGCTCAGAACTCCCTCCACCACTCCTCAACGAACATGTCCCCTTTTGAGTGTGTGTTGGGTTATCAGACGGTCCTGGCCCCATGGCATCAGAGCCAGACCGAGGCTCCTGCGGTAGAAGAATGGGTACAGCGCTCCAAGGACACCTGGAAAGCCGTCCAGGAATCGCTAAGACTAGCGGGAGAAAGGCAGAAGAGGAGCGCTGACCAGCACCAGAGTAAGGCCCCCCGTGTTCGCACCGGGGGACCAGGTCTAGCTCTCCCCCCTGCCCTGTCGGAAGCTGGGGCCGCAGTGTGTGGGGCCGTTTAACTTCTTGACGCTACCCATCCCGTTAGCGGGATCATTTTCGTCAGCAACCGCTGAATAGCATAGCGCAACAGTCAAATAATATTACTAAAAAATATTAATATTCATGAAATCACAAGTGCAATATTGCAAAACACAGTTTAGCCTTTTGTTAATCCACCTGTCGTCTCAGATTTTGAAATTATGCTTTACATCGAAAGCAATCCAAGCGTTTGTGTAAGTTTATCGATAGCCTAGCATAGCATTATGTACACTTAGCATCAGGAAGCTTGGTCACGAAAATCAGGAAAGCAATCAAATTAACCGTTTATCTTTGATGATCTTCGGATGTTTTCACTCACGAGATTCCCGGATAACACAACAAATGTTCCTTTTGTTCCATAAAGATTATTTTTATACCCAAAATACCTCAGTTTGTTTGTCGCGTTATGTTCAGAAATCCACAGAAAAGAGCGGTCACGACAACCCAGGCGGAAATTCCGAAAAGTCTCCATAATGTCCACAGAAACATGTCAAACGTTTTTTATAATCATTACTCAGGTAGTTTTTAAAATATATATTCGATAATATATCAACCGAGTGTGTAGGTTTTTCAATAACAGCGGGAGGAACAATGGCCGCTTTACTCTGTAGCGCAAAAACTCACTCTGAGAGCCCCCACCTATCCACTTACGCAATGTGATCTTTCACACTAATTTTTCAAAATAAAAGCCTGAAACTATGTCTAAAGACTGTTGACACCGTAGGGAAGCCCTAGAAAAGGGAATCTGGTTGATATCCCTGTAAGTGGAGGATAGGCATGCATAGGAACAGAAGGGTTTCAAAATAAGAGGTTACTTCCTGATTGGATTTTCCTTAGGGTTTTGCCTGCAATATCAGTTATTTTAAGCTCACAGACAATATTTTTGGAAACTTTAGAGTGTTTTCTATACTAATCGGTCAATTACATGGATATTCTAGCATCTGGTCCTGAGAAATAGGCCGTTTACTTTGGGATGTTATTTTTCCAAGATAAAAATAGTGCCCCCTATGCTTCAATGTGTTAAAGTCCTGAGGAGTGTTACAGGTTACAACTTCCTAGGTATTAACGTATTAACCCCTCGTTTCATGTTTCTCTCCTCAGGTGGTGGCTGGTCCCCTGCAGGAAGGTGAGGTGCCTGAGGTCCCTCCGCCCCCTTCTGGACATCCTGCGTAAACAGTACGTGGCATTCTGGACTCGAGACGCCGGGTGAGGGGCCTACAGTACCTCGTGGACTGGGAGGGGTACGGTCCGGAGGAGAGATGCTGGGTTCTGGTGGGGGACATTTTGGATCCTTCTCTCCTGAGAGACGTCCACCGCCTCCACCCGGATCGCCCGGCGCCTCGCCCTCCGGGTCGTCCTCGAGGCCGGTGGCGGCGCGCTGCAGGAGCCGTGCGTCAGGGGGGGAGGTACCGTCACGACTTCCGCAGAAGTTGGCTCCCCTGCCTGTTCGGGCGGTGCTCAGCGGTCGTTGTCACCGTCCTACTAGCCACCACGATCCCTTTTTCGTTTGTCTGTTTGTTTTGTCTGATTAGTTTCACCTGTGTTCTGTTGTATGGCTTAATGAGCTTCCCTATTTTAAGTATGTGTACCCGCCCTTGTTTTGTGCGGGATTGTCTTTATGTTACGTGTGTGCGTTTTAGGTAGAGGTGGATATATTTTCGGAACTTGGCACCCTGTGTTTTTGGGTAGTCACTTTGTTGTCCGCGCCCTGTGTTTTTGGGCTTATCATTTTTGTGTGCCGTATTAAAGAGCACTTTTCACAACTGGAACTCTCTGCGCCTGATTCCTTCACCCACCTAGTCCCGTGTGACAAGATCTATGCACAGTGTGTGCAAATGTAGTAAGATTAGGGAGGTAGGCAATAAATAGGCCATAGAGGCTATGTAATTACAATTAAGCATTAACACTGGAGTGATAGATGTGGGGATGATGATGTGCAAGTAGAGATACTGGGGTGCAAAAGAGCAAGAAGATAAACAACAATATGGGGAAGAGGTAGTTGGGTGTGCTATTTACAGATTGGTTGGGTACAGGTACAGTGACCAGTAAGCTGCTCTGACATGCTTAAAGTTAGTGAGGGACTTTAGTTAAGTCTCCAGCTTCAGTGATTTTTACAATTCATTCCAGTCATTGGCAGCAGAGAACTGGAAGGAAAGATAGCTAAAGGACGTTTTGGCTTTGGGGATGACCAGTGAAATACACCTGCTGAAGCTCTTGCAGCTGGGTGTTGCTATGGTGACCAGTGAGCTGAGATAAGGCAGGGCTTTACCTAGCAAAGACTTATAGATGACCTGGAGCAAGTGGGTTTGGCGATGAATATGTAGCAAGGGCCAGCCAACGAGAGCATACAGGTTGCAGTGGTGGGTAGTTTATGGGGCTTTGGTGACAAAACAGATGGCACTGTGATTACTGAGTATTGGAGGCAATTTTGTGAATGACATCGCTGAAGTCAAGGATTGGTAGGATAGTCCGTTTTATGAGTGTATGTTCGGCAGCATGAGTGAAGGAGGTTTTGCTCCGAAATAGGAAGCCGATTCTTGATTAACTTTTGGATTGGAGATGCTTAATGTGAGCCTGGAAGGAGAGTTTACAGTCTAACCAGACACCTAGATATTTGTAGTTGTCCACATAGTCAGAACCGTCCAGAGTAGTGATGCTGGGTGGGCGGGCAGGTGCAGGCAGCAATTGGCCACAGAAGGAGTGTTGTATGGCATTGAAGCTCATCTGGATGCTTGTTAACACAGTGTCCAAAGGGCCAGATGTATAAGGAATGGTGTTGTCGGCGTAGAGTCGGATCAGAGAATCACCCACAGCAAGAGCGACATCCTTGATATATACAGAGAAAAGAGTCTGCCTGGGAATTTAACCCTGTGGCACCCCCATAGAGACTGCCAGAGGTCAAGACAACAGGCCCTCCGATTTGACACACTGAACTTTATCTGAGAAGTAGTTGGTGAACCAGGCGAGGCAGTCATTTGAGAAACCAAGGCTATTGAGTCTGCCGATAAGAATGCGGTGATTGACAGAGTGGAAAGCCTTGGCCAGGTGTATGAAGACGGCAGCACAGTACTGTCTTTTATCGATGGGGGTTATGATATCGTTTAGGACCTGAGTTGTACCCATGACCAGCTCGGAAACCAGATTGCATAGTTGAGAAGGTACGGTGGGATTTGAAATGGTCGGTGATCTGTTTGTTACCTTGGCTTTCAAAGATTTTAGAAAGGCAGGGCAGGATGGATAAAGGTCTATAACAGTTTTGGTCTAGAGTGTCTCCTCCTTTGAAGAGGGGGATGACCGCAGCAGCTTTCCAATCTTTGGGGATCTCGGACGATACGAAAGACAGGTTGAACAGGCTAGTAATAGGGGTTGCAACAATTTCGTCGGATAATTTTAGAAAGAGAGGGTCCAGATTGTCTAGCCCAGCTGATTTGTAGGGATCCAGATTTTGCAGCTCTTTCAGAACATCAGCTGTCTGGACTTGAAGGACGTGAAGGAGAATCGGGGAGTACTTTGGCAGTACTTTGGCAAGTTGCTGCATGGGTTGCAGAGCTGTTGGCCGGGGTAGGGGTAGCCAGGTGGAAAGCATGGCCAGCCGTAGAAAAATTAGCGATTATCGTAAATTAATCGGTGGTGACACTGTTTCCTAGCCTCAGTGCAGTGGGCAGCTGGGAGGAGGTGCGCTTATTCTCCATGGACTTTATAGTTTACGAAAAAAAAATTGGAATTAGTGCTACAGGAAGCAAATTTCTGTTTGAAAAAGCTAGCCTTAGCTTTCTTAACTGACTGTGTATATTGGTTCCTGACTTCCCTGGAAAGTTGCATATCGCGGGGGCTATTCAATGCTAATGCAGAACACCACAGGATGTTTTTGTGCTGGTCAAGGGCAATCAAGTCCGATCCACCCTTTAAATACATTTTTTTTTAAGTCTGGGTTGAACCAAGGGCTATATCTGTTCTTAGTTCTACATTTATTAAATGGGTCATGCTTATTTAAGATGGTGAGGAAAGCACTTTTAAAGAGAAACCAGGCATCCTCTACTGACGGGATGAGGTCAATATCCTTCCAGTATACACGGACCAGGTCTATTAGAAAGGCCTGCTTGCTGAAGTGTTTTAGGGAGCGTTGGACAGTGATGAGGGGTGGTCGTTTGACCGCAGACCCATTACGGACACAGGCAGTGATCGCTGAGATCCTGGTTGTCGACAGCAGAGGTGTATTTAGAGGGCAAGTTGCTCAGGATGATATCTAAGAGGGTGCCTATGGTTGTCGACTTAGTAGGTTCCTTGCTCATTTGTGTGAGATTGAGGGCATCACGCTTGGATTTTAGGACGGCCGGGGTGTTAAGCATTTCCCAGTTTAGGTCACCTAACAGTACGGACTCTGAAGATCGATGGGGGGCAATCAATTCACATATGGTGTCCAGGGCACAGCTGGGGGCTGAGGGGGGTATATAACAAGTGGCAACGGTGAGAGACTTGTTTCTGGAAATATGGATTTTTAAAAAGTAGAAGCTCAAGTTTTTGGACCACAGACCTGGATAGTATGACAGAACTCTGCAGGCTATCTCTGCAGTAGATTGCAACTCCGTCCCATTTGGCATTTCTCTCTTGTCGGAAAATGTTGTAGTTGGGGATGGAAATTTCAGGATATTTGGTGCTTAACTGTACACAGTTAACCTTCTTATAATTAAATTCAACAGTGCAGTATGTGACTTTCATGCATTGATACACCTATAGTGGTTTGAGAATTCTTATTCAGAAAATAATATTTACAGTTGAATGACTTACTAAGTCAAATGAACGCTATTTTACATTAATTAAGATGTGCCGTTTTAAACACACATTATTTAATTTTGGGTTGATTGTGGTTCAAAATGTTTAGCCCTATTTGTCTTCAATACAATTTATTTGCATAGTCTAATGATCCAACATACAAACCTGCACTTACAGTATATGTTTTCAATGTTCAGGCTTGATCAATGTTTAATAGTCACACACATACACAAACACACACATACTATGCGCAGTCACTTTACAAATTACCTCGACTAACCTGTACCCTTGCACATTGACTCGGAACTGGTACCCCCTGTATATAGCCTCGGTATTGTTATGTAATTTGTTTATTTTTAGATTTCAGTTAATTTAGGAAATATTTTCTTAACTCTATTTCTTGAACTTGAAATTGTTGGTTAAGGGCTTGTAAGTAAGCATTTCATGGTAATGTCTACGACCTGTTGTATTCGGGGCATGTGATAAATACGATTTGATTTGACATACATACTGTACGCACACACACATACATGGATACAGCATCAGTGTAGCAGTAAGATGATACGTCCCATTAGCTGACATGATGCTCTCATCTCTGCAACAGTAATGAGCTAATTGCATTTCCTGCCGGGACGGATTCGGCTTGATGAGTCTCAAGGTAAGTCCCAAATGGCCGCCTATTTCCTACATAGTGCACTACTTTTGAACAGAGCCCCTATGTAGTGTACTATGTAGGGAATAGGGTGCCATTTTGGATGTAGCTTTAGTCAGGGGGGGAGTCCTACTTAACAACAGACAACCCATTGCCATGCTACTGGAGAATCCAGAGAGGATGCTATTGGATGCTATTTTCAACATTAACATTATAATTTAATGTGATGCTAAGCCGCCCTTTCTCCAGTGAAGTCATTCACAGGTTTATTGAATGTTATTCTGTGTAAGAATAGGCCAATGGGGATTTGCCTGCATGTTGCCTTTGAGATGGAATCATCTCTACAGGCCTAAAGCCCCCATGACCTCTTCCTTAGTGCTGTGTATTGTGATGTTGGGGAATAACTACTGTACTGTAGGTGTTCTACCTTTTTTGAGGGAGCTGGCTCTGTGAATGAGGGGCAAATGAATGTGTCTGTACCCCTGGATAGGTTAAACACTGCTTTTTTGTTAATAGAGGTCCTTCCTTTGTTACAGTTTGCATGAATAAATTAACGTAGTTGCTGTGGTTCCGGATTTTCTGGAACCCAGAAGTTTTGAAGAGGACACGAGGAGTATACATACAATTGAGATTTTCCCTGTAACTCCACTTCCGCTTGTTCGAACAAACTTAGTTCTTTGTCTGTTGTAACAGTAATCGAAGAAAACATAAGCACGACACAACAGGCAGCCTAGCGATTTCGTGTTCTCTTTTCAGGAAGGGTTAGCCTACATGCAGCTACAGTATTTAGGCAAGCTATTGTATACGTACACAGCATATCAACAAGCAAGACACAGACAGACAGGGAATAGCAATGTAATGTGCAAACATTGACTATTGGGAGGCAGAGTTATTTTTCAGCAGCTCTGCCTATACGACAGCCAAAGGAGGTTGGTGGCACCTTAATTGGGGAGGACGGGCTCGTGGTGAGTAAAGCATAGAGTAAAGAGAGAAGCTTGAATTTGTGTGTAAAATATAAATTGCACAAATGTGATTCGGAACCTTAGTTTTGAGATTAAGTTTCCAGAGGGGCAGGACGGGGGCGGGACGGGACGGGGGGGAGTGAATTCTGCATTCATAGCTTTGGCCATCAATGAATACTCTGTTGGCTACTTTATGTAGTTCTATCACATACAGACAGTAAAGGAGGATTATCAACAAACAAATGAATAATGTAGAATGCTGTGTTACTATGAGTGATGTCAGCATAAATCACGTGTCTGAATGAGCAGCTGGGGAGTTTAGTAATGTAATGTAGTCTCCGAGACTGAGGATGCATCCCAAAAGCAAAAGGTACCCTATTCCCTTTATAGTGCACTACTTTTTACCAGAGCCCTATGGGCCTTGGTCTCCCTATATAAGGAATAGGGTGGCATTTGGTGTGCTGCCTAAGACAGGAAGGGGGGAAGCAAGGCTCCAGAGGGAGCTGTGATCTAACCTAACTCAGTACTCAGTGATATGCAATCCTCGTGTCCACTGCTGCCGTAACAATGAGGTCAGCATCCAGGTATGGGCCTTAGCACCAAGCACTGAGCTGCGGTCCCACAGGAGTACAACTGACTCCAATACACACACACACACACACACACACACACACACACACACACACACACACACACACAGGATGAGCAGCGGTCCCATAGGAAAAGCACTCCCAGCCCTGCAACACACACAGAGGGTGAGCAGCGGTCCCCTAGGAGAAGCCTCCCACACATAGTCCCCAGTGGGAATGATGTGATGCTCAGTGACATCAAACCCTGTCCTCATCTTCTCCTTACATACTGTATGTGACTCATTACGTAACTTAGAGAAGCCTAAATTACAGAGAGAGAGAGAGAGAGAGACAAAAATGTAGGAACTGGGTCCTGTCTGTTGGCTCACTCACTTATCACCTGTTTCCTGCTACGTTGTGTGGGTGTATGTTGGTCAGGGCCGGCTCCAGGTATAAGCAACATAAGCGGTCGCTTGGGCCCCAAGCCCCTAGGGGGCACCCAACTCAGTCGGGTCTCAGCTTACTGTTGAGAGTTAGAATAGTAGGATACACAAGGTGCAAGTTCGAAATTTGGTTCAGTAACTTTTATCTTATGTCAGTCAAAGACAGTCATTCAATTAGCCATGTTAGCTTACAAATGTTTTAATTGGTAAATTAGTCTAGCCAGCTATCTATCGAGGCCGAATACTGACCCTGAACTCCAGGGGGCCCCCCTTTGATTTTGTTTGTCACTTACTCAGATACAGTACCATTAACATGGCGTAAGCCATGGCAAAATGTGTAGAATGGCAGGAAATTCACTGTGTAGCGTAAAATATTTAGCCTGAGAGGGGAGGAGGGCCTAACCAAATCTCGCTTAGGGCCCCCAAAAGGATAGAACTGGCCCTGGTGTGTGTTGTATGTTTGTGTTGTTGTTAATGCACACCTGTTGGAGGAAATAAACCGGTCAGCCAGTTGACCCCAGGTTCACCTGTCTGTTTGTCTGCCCATATCCTCCTCACAGACTTTGATCCACAAAATATGTTACAACCTGGAAGGAACTAGGTCACCTTTTTATCACCAACACTTCTGACAGTATTTTGTGATTCCATTAATAATCAATGACCAACAGAATTCACAACTTCAACACACCTTTACTTCTTACCACCACAGGCTGAAATTACATTTCAACAACTTATCTACTTATACATTTTGATATTTTGGGGTCTTTTGGTCCTTTAAAACTTCTTAAGGATCGTGCCCTTTTTTTCAATTTTCGCCTAAAATGACATACCCATGTCTAACTGCCTGTAGCTCAGGACCTGAGGTAAGGATATGCTTATTCGTGATACCATTGTGAAATTAATGTAGGAGAATATAACACATTAGATCAGGTAAAAGATAATACAAACAAAAAAAACTTGTTTTTTTCCCCCCATCATATTTGAAATGCAAGAGAAAGACTCCTATCTGAAAGTATGGCCTATGGGTAATTTGGATTTTGGCCACCAGATGGGAGCAGTGTGTGTGCAAAGTTTCAGACTGATCCAGTGAAGAATTACATTACTGCACAATATTTTGTATCAAGTCTGCCAGGAGTTTGCCCAAATTTGCCGAAATTGGTCAATTGATACATTTTCAAGTACATAACTATAGAGAACATACAAAAATGTTATGGTAATAAAATATTTAAGTTTACACACTCCCAGGAATTCCTTACATTATGGATCATTAGCTAAAACACTAACTTTCACACATCTAGATGGCCGGGCGGAGTGGGTGTGGAGCCAGAAACAGCAGTGGGGTCAAACTGTAGAACCCAGTTCCTACATTTTAACATAAAAATGGATTCTATCAAACAAAACTATGCTACATTTTATCTCCAGGACCCTCAGGATGACAAATCAGAGCAAGATTACTAAATGTAAGTACATCATTTACCTTCATAGGTGAATGTATCAAACCAGTTACCTTAATAAAAGTGTTTTGTTGTTGTGCACTTTCCTCAAACAATAGCATGTCTTTTTTTCACTGTAATAGCTACTGTAAATTGGACAGTGAAGTTAGATTAACAATAAGTTACGTTTTCTGTCCATATAAGACATGTCTATGTCCCGGACAGTTGGCTGTTGTATACAATGTCATTCTAGTCACATTAGCGCACGTTAGCAAAAACCATCCCGGTTTAGGGACACCCATGAGTACTTTCAAAATATAACATTTCAAAAACTTTATGTAAATGTACATTTTCATCAATATTTCATGAAATTTGAACCCCTTTTAAATGGACATACGTCCATAATTTCAAAGCTCATATAATCTTAAAGCCCATTCCATAGAGAACGTTACAAAACGGGACCAAATGTTGTAACTTACTTTGAATAGATGGTGATTGGGTCAAAATAGGCATTTTGCGATTGGTAGGCTAGGTTCAATGTACTTGCCTTTAACTGTCATTTCCCGAAAGTCAGACTGTTCCCGCATGCCAACACATTTTTCTCAGCTTCAGAAGCATATTCATTCACCAAGGTTGGTGTGGTTATCCTTAGATAGATACTCCAGAGAGAATTGTTGATATGTCAAATTTGTAAGCTAGATTTTTGTCATATCATATCCAGCCATAAAATAATAGAAAATATGTCACAACTGGTGTAAATATATGAGTCATGACAGTGTTATGACCATATTATGACTGGTTGTGACATATTATGACTCTGGGTGTCAAGTAAAATGTTACCCAAATGTCTTCAATTCTTTTTTTGAAAATTAAACCAAATATTTAGGCAGACTCCATCAAGTGTCCAGAAACTGATTTGCAGTACATCTCACCTAATTTGCATATTTTATACAATATTTCAGAAAAACATTCAATTGATAAAAGTTCTGAAATCACATCGAGTTAAATACCTCAAGTTCAATTGACTCAGTCTCATCGCATGCACCTAACACAGCCAAGCCAACCAACACTGACGATGTTTGTTGTCTTCAGTTGTTGTGCATATTTCATAGACAGTATAACTTTTATTTCCTCTATGAGCAGGGAGAGAGCCCAGTTTGGTTCCTCTGGTGCCCACATAAAGTCTGTCCCCCAAACGGCACCCTTTTCCCTATATAGTGTAAAACTTTTGGCCAGGGCCCTAGTCAAAAGTAGTGCACTATATAAGGAATAGTGTGCCATTTTGGATGCAATCGTATGATTAATCCTCCTTCCCAGACAAACAGCAGCATCATGGCTCCCAACCAGTTTAATGTCACTGCAGTCAATTGGCCTTGTGACACATGCATATTACTTCAAGGGTGGAATCCTATTTCAAGTCGTATTGTATTTATTTCGACATTTAAAATACTATGTGCCTCTGCTACCCTGCTGTGCAGAACACAGGCAGAGAAGAGAGGGCCTGCTGAGGAAACATTAATTACAGTATATACCATGCTATTCTTTTGAACTTTTATTTATGCAGGGGAGACGAATTGAGACCAGGGTCTCATTTTCAATGGTTCCCTTATGACATATATAAAACTACAAGATACAAGATACAATAATAAGTACATTACATTAGAATACCACAAACATCCCAGCCATCATAAACAAGTAATTCAAGTCAATCTTAACTTCTGATGTTCAAGGAATGTATTTATCATTCTATTAATACAAGCAAGCTATGTGTGAGAAGAAATACGTCTTGTGTTGCTGACATGACAATTGCAACTGTATTGCATAATTCCACCACTGTAGCCGTATGCATGCACATGGAATTTACTTGCATACATGAGTGTTAGGTTATGACAGCATGCAAAACAAGCTGTGTGTGTGTGTGTGTGTGTGTGTGTGTGTGTGTGTGTGTGTGTGTGTGTGTGTGTGTGTGTGTGTGTGTGTGTGTGTGTGTGTGTGTGCATGTGTACAGTTCCTATGTATTGATTTAGGTCAGATCTCCATGTCTTCTGTGGGTTCAGTAGCACTGAATGTAAATGTCTGTCTGCTCACCCTCATATGACCTCACTTCACCTCAGTGATGAACTCACTCATGTCCTGATTCCCACTGTACGATAAGATAGAGGGCAGAGCCAGTCTGCCCCAAATGGCATCCTATTCCCTATATAGTCCACTACTACTACTACCTACGGCCCTGGTCAAAAGTAGAGCACTGGGGTGCCATTTTAGAATGCAGCCCCAGAGTTCTCCTGTTGTCTGCACATTGGCTGATTAAGCTCTCTGGAAACATGAGTCATTTTATTTGACATTAATCGAGATGAAAGTCAAAGTCAATGTGCGTTGACTGGGAATTGCTCATGTCTTGCTTTCCTTTACGGACACCTCAGTCTAACACAGTATAGCATTACTCCTACTCACGTATTAAAACACGTGTCTAATGCTTAAATCATAACTCATGACTGATGTATACTGAACAAAAATATAATTGCAACATGTAAAGTATTGGTCCCATGTTTCATGAGCTGAAATTAAAGATCCCAGAAATGTTCCAAATGTTCCATATGCACAAAAATACGGTTTCTCTCAAATTTTGCGCACACATTTGTTTACATCCCTGTTAGTGAGCATTTTCTCCTTTGCCAAGATAATCCATCCACCTGACAGGTCTGGCATATCAAGAAGCTGACTAAACAGCATGATCATTACACAGGTGCACCTTGTTCGGGGGGGACAATAAAAGTCCACTCTAAATTGTGCAGTTTTGTCACAAAACACAAAGCCACAGATGTCTCAAGTTTGTGCAATTGGCATGCTGACTGCAGGAATGTCCACCAGAGCTGTTGACAGAGAATTTAATATTAATTTCTCTACCGTAAGCGCCCTCCAGTAATAAAATGTTACGGGATTTGCTCCATTGGTTTTGTTGGTAGGTATCACATTTGTAACACACTTTTATTACCTGTCGTTTTGCCTACCCTCTGTTCTAGTAATAAAAGTGTGTTACTTCGACAAATGTGATACCTACCAACAAAACCAATCCCATAACATTTTCACATGGAAATAGCTTTTCATGATATTACCTTTATTTAACTAGGCAAGTCAGTTAAGAACAAATTCTTATTTTCAATGACAGCCAGTGGGTTAACTGCCTGTTCAGGGGCAGAATGACAGATTTGTACCTTGTCAGCTCAGGGGGTTTGAACTTGCAACCTTCCGGTTACTAGTCCAATGCTCTAACCACTAGGCTACCCTGCCGCCCCATATAACCTACAGTTGCCTATATGTGGTGTTCAATGCAGGCCTACACTGCATGAAACTTTTAAAAAACGTTTTTACATTATGAAGGGCTTGACATGAATTAATTCGTTTTTTACTTGGTCTGTAACACATAAGTGACTTTAAATTGCATTGTATTGTGTTGTATGATACAAAAAAATACTTTACAAAATAAAATGTAGTATTGTTATTAACACACAGAGAATTAGACAATGCAGGCTAACCCTCTAGCCTGTCTCAAAATACACTGCCCCTTTAATTAAGACATAAGCTTTTTCCTTGGCTGTTTTTCAAAGACAGCTTGAAATGTGGCCTACATGTTTTGTGCTCTTGTAGGAAGCAGTAACTCCCCATTGCTGACCTATACTTATCTAGAACTGGGCTAATAACTCGCTAACTAGCAAAGAATGTCAACAAATGTGTACACACGCGACTCTGCGCTCTGATCTGAAAAGCCATTCACTTGCAGTGATTAAAAGACTGCTCGTGGGCTACCCCCACCAATATAATTTTACTTCCTTACGCTCTGGCTCTGCCTACAACAAAATCACAGACTCAATGTTGCAAAGTTAGATTTGTTTTGGTTTGTTGCATTGAAAGGGGGCTGATTTAATGTTTATTCGATTACAGAAAAATATTTGATCTATATAGTGCAAACCAATGGGGCGAATTTAGTGAAGTTCAATCTCTTGCATCTCTGCACAGCATGGCATTTGTTCTGCCCAGCAGTCCTTGAGGAGCACAAGCCGTTTAGAAGGAACATTGATCAACAGCCTGATCAACTCTATGCGAAGGAGTTGTGTCATGAGTGCTGCATGAGTCAAATGGTCTTCACACCAGATACTGACTGGTTATCTTATACAACCCTGCCTTTTACGGTATCTGTGACCAACAGATGGGGTGCAGAAGTCTAAGGCACTGCATCTCAGTGCTAGAGGCGTCACTACAGAACCTGGTCCAATTCCAGGCTGTATCACATCCGGCCGTAATTGGGAGTCCCATATGGGGGTGCACAATTGGCCCAGCGTTGTCCGGGTTACGGCCATCATTGTAAATAAGAATTTGTTCTTAACTGACTTTCCTAATTAAATAAAGGTTAAATATATATATATTTTTAATCTGTATTCCCAGTCATGTGAAATCCATAGATTGAGGCCTAGATTAGATTTCCTTATATGAACTTTAATGGCATTTAATGGCATTGTTAAGTATGAATACATATCAATGACGACTTCACAGCGACACTTGTCATACAAATCCTTAAGTTAAAGATACAACTTTTTGGGCGACGAGACCAAATTCACATAGAAATGTGAGTTATAGATATTTCATTCTCATTAAAAGCAAGTCTAAGAAGCGGTAGTTGTGCAAATTTCTATGCTTCCCGTTCTGAAGTTTAGTTTTTACGTCTTTTACTTTCGGTTTTATACACCAGCTTCAAAAAGCTGAAAAAACTATATATTTTGGGTTATGGAAAATATATTTCATAGCGGTTAGATTGTACAATGATACCCTACACAATGACTGCTTGTTTTAATAGGCAAACTATTTAGCAACCAGGAAATGGCAGAGTGATTTTTAAACACAGAAGATGTCATACAGTATATTTAAATGGTCTTTACTTTTATCTCTATTTTAATGTTAAAAAATTATATTTCACCTTTATTTAACCAGGTAGGCCATGTAAGAACAAGACCTGGCCAAGATAAAGCAAAGCAGTGCGACAAAAACAACAACACAGAGTTACACATGGAATAAACAAATGTACAGTCAATAACACAATAGAAAAAAAGTCTATATACAGTGTGTGCAAATGGCGTGAAGAGGTAAGGCAATAAATATACCATAGTGGTGAAGTAATTACAATTTAGCAAATTAACAGTGGAGTGATAGATGTGCAGATGATGATGTGCAAGTAGAAATACTGGTGTGCAAAAGAGAAAAAAAGTAAATAAAAACAATATGGGGATGAGGTGGGTAGATTGGATGGGCTATTTACAGATGGGCTGTGTATAGATAGCTGATGTTTAAAGTTAGTGAGGGAGACATAAGTCTCCAACTTCAGCGATTTTTGCAATTCATCCTAGTCATTGGCAGCAGAGAACTGGAAGGAAAGGTGACCAAAGGAGGTGTTGGCTTTGGGGATGACCAGTGAGATATACCTGCTGGAGCGCGTGCTATGGGTGGGTGTTGTTATCGTGATCAGTGAGCTGAGATAAAGGCGGAGCTTTGCCTAGCAAAGACTTATAGATGACCAAGAGCCAGTGGGTCTGGCGACGAATATGTAGCGAGTGCCAGCAGACGAGAGCATGCAGGTCTCAGTGGTGGGTGGTACATGGGGCATTGGTGACAAAACGGATGGCACTGTGATAGACTACATCCAATTTGCTGAGTAGAGTGTTGGAGGCTATTTTGTAAATGACATCGCAGAAGTCGAGGATCGGTAGGATAGTCAGTTTTACGAGGGTATGTTTGGCAGCATGAGTGAAGGAGGCTGTGTTGCAAAATAGGAAGCTGATTCTAGATTTAATTTTGGATTGGAGATGTTTAATATGAGTCTGGAAGGAGAGTTTACAGTCTAGCCAGAGACCTAGGTATTTGTAGTTGTCCACATATTCTAAGTCAGAACCGTCCGGAGTAGTCAAACTAATCGGGCGGGCAGGTGCGGGCAGCGATGTGTTGAAAAGCATGCATTTAGTTTTACTAGCGTTTAAGAGCAGTTGGAGGCCACGGAAGGAGTGTTGTATGGCATTGAAGCTCGTTTGTAGGTTTGTTAGCACAGTGTACAAAGAAGGGCCAGATGTATACAGAATGGTGTCGTCTGCGTAGAGGTGGATCAGGGAGTCACCAGTAGCAAGAGCGACATCATTGATATATACAGAGAAAAGAGTCGGCCCGAGATATTAACCCTGTGGCACCCCCATAGAGATTGTCAGAGGTTAACAGGTCCTCCGATTTGACACACTGAACTCTATCTGAGATGTAGTTGGTGAACCAGGCGAGGCAGTCATTTGAGAAACCAAGGCTATTGAATCTGCCAATAAGAAAGCGGTGATAGACAGAGTCGAAAGCCTTGGCCAGGTCGATGAAGATGGCTGCACAGTACTGTCTTTTATTGATGGCGGTTATGATATCGTTTAATACATTGAGATTGGCTGAAGTGCACCCGTGACCAGCTTGGAAACCGGATTGCACAGCGGAGTAGGTACGGAAATGGTCAGTGATCTGTTTATTAACTTGGCTTTCAAAGACTTTAGAAAGGCAGGGCAGGATGGATATAGGTCTGTAACAGTTTGGGTCTAGGGTGTCACCCCCTTTGAAGAGGGGGATGACCGAGGCAGCTTTCCAATCTTCAGGGATCTCGGACAATACGAAAGAGAGGTTGAACAGACTGGTAATAGGGGTTGCAACAGTGGTGGCGGATAATTTTAGAAAGAAAGGGTCCAGATTGTCTAGCCCAGCTGATTTGTACGGGTCCAAGTTTTTCAGCTCTTTCAGAACATCTGGTATCAGATTTGGGTGAAGGAGAAGCTAGGGAGGCTTTGGCAAGTAGCTTGCGGGGGGTGCGGAGCTGTTGGCTGGGATTGGGGTAGCCAGGAAGAAAGCATGGCCAGCCGTAGAGAAATGCTTGTTGAAATTCTCGATTATCGTGGATTTATCGGTGGTGACAGTGTTTCCTGGCCTCAGTACAGTGGGCAGATGGGAGGAGGTGCTCTTATTCTCCATGGACTTTTTTTATTTTTTATTCTCCATCTAACTTTTGGAGTTAGAGCTACAGGATGCAAATTTCTGTTTGAAAAAGCTAGCCTTTGCTTTCCTGACTGACTGCGTGTTTTGGTTTGACTTCCCTGAAAAGTTGCATATCGCGGGGACTATTCGATGCTAATGTAGAACGCCACAGGATCTCTCTGAAGTATGTCTGTAAAGGCCGCACTAGGACATCCTTCCAATTGATCCTTAATGGCTGATCATTAAGGGTGATAAGGGTAGGCAACAACTTATCTGCCATGCTGATCCTCAACACGGGGGCCCCTCAGGGGAGCGTGCTTAGTACCCTTCTGTACTCCCTGTTCACCCACAACTGCATGGCCAAGCACGACTCCAACATCATTAAGTTTTCTGATGACACAACAGTGTCCTGATCACCAACAATGATGAGACAGCCTATAGGGAGGAGGTCAGAGACCTGGCAGTGTGGTGCCAAGACAACAACCTCTCCCTCAATGTGAGCAAGACAAAGGAGCTGATTGTGGACTACAGGAAAAGAAGGGCCAACACGGCCCCATTCTCATTGACAGGCTTTATTGGAGTGGGTCGAGAGTTTCAAGTTCCTTGGTGTCCACATCACCAACAAACTATAATAGTCGAAACACACCAAGACAGTCGTGAAGAGGGAACGACAATGCCTTTTCTCCCTAAGGAGACTGAAAAGATTTGGCATGGGTCCCCAAATCATCAAAAAGTTAGACAGCTGCACCATCGACAGCATCCCTGACCGGTTGCATCACCCACCACCTGGCAACTGCTCGGCATCTGACCGTAAGGCGTTACAGAGGGTAGTGTGTACGGCCCAGTACATCACTGGGGCCAAGCTTCCTGCCATCCAGGACCTACACCACAGTTCAAACATTTGGGGTCACTTAGAAATGTCCTTGTTTTAGAAAGAAAAGCTCATTTTTTGTCCATTAAAATAACTTCAAATTGATCAGAAATACAGTGTAGACATTGTTAATGTTGTAAATGACTATTTTAGCTGGAAACGGCTGATTTTTAATGGCATATCTACATACGCGTACAGAGGCCCATTATCAGCAACCATCACTCCTGTGTTCCAATGGCACGTTGTGTTAGCTAATCCTAAGTTTATCATTTTAAAAGGCTAATTGATCATTAGAAAACCCTTTTGCAATTATGTCAGCACAGCTGAAAACTGTTTTCCTGATTAAAGAAGCAATAAAACAGGCTTTCTTTAGACTAGTTGAGTATCTGGAGCATCAGCATTTGTGGGTTCGTTTACAGGGTCAAAATGGCCAGAAACAAATAACTTTCTACTGAAACTCATCAGTCTATTATTTTTCTGAGAAATGAAGGCTATTCCATTCGAGCAATTGCCAAGAAACTGAAGATCTGGTACAACGCTGTGTACTACTCCCTTCACAGAACAGTTCAAACTGGCCCTAACCAAAATAGAAAGAGCAGTGAGTGGGAGGCCCCTGTGCACAACTGAGCAAGAGGAGAGGTACATTAGAGTGTTTAGTTTGAGAAACAGATGCCTCACAAGTCCTCAACTGGCAGCTTCATTAAAGTATGTCAACAGTGAAGAGGCGACTCCGGGATGCTGGCCTTCTAGGCAGAGTTGCAAAGAAAAAGCTATATCTCAGACTGGCCAAAAAAAAGTAAAGATTAATATGGGCAAAAGAACACTGACACTGCCTATGGACTGGACCATGCACTGTCACTAGGGTCGTTCACAGACCTTTCAGGGGGCAGGCACTCAAAATTTTAAAAGGGCATCCCTCCCCCGTAAACAAAATAATATAATTGTACATGCTAGTTAGCTAGCTTGATTTATTTTACTGATTGTTATTTACCTCGTGTTTCTGCCTCTCTCTGCTGCGTGTATCAGCCAACTAGACTGAATATTGATGATGATGATGTAAGCTAAATGATGTGTTATCAAGTGTTAATCAAATGTTATGCTGCTGTGGCAGTACTGTTGATAGTCAAACTAGATAGCCAGCTACACACACTTGACTGATGACCACATCTCTCAAGCCATGAAAGTTTGGATACCAGGCCCCTGCAATCTCCATATGGGGCAGACTGGGAATAAGGTACAGAGAGCTGTTGTAGCTCTACGTGAGTAGAGGAGGACCAGGTTTGACAGATGTTCTCTGATTTAGACAACAGCTCCCTGCTCATTCAATGCTATTTTCCTGCCCTTGTAGTTCAGATTACAGCCAAATTGTGTTATAATATTACATATTTTGGGTGATGTAATCTAGCACCTGCCAGTTAAACCTGGGTTACATTCAATACTTATTTGATTGGTTGAACATAAACAAATGTTTTCATGCAATAAGATACCTCCAGAGATTGTCCCCTGGTGGTGGGTGTGGTAAAGCCTCATGGGGGAGACTGGTGAGTTGTTTGTTGCTGTCATCAGGGGCTGGGAATTGACTTCATCATGACCTGTGAACTAGAAATGTTGTTACACCCTCTATAAAGACAATATATCTTTTAATTTACTAGAATCTTTAAAGGAGCACTCCGCAGTTGCTACATCAATTGTTTAACATATAAATGAATTATATGTACGCATTGATTCTTGAAGAATGTAACTTATAAATGCCTCATGAACTTAGTTCAACTGGTGTACCCCATCAGAACCCAAAATATAAGCTTGTTTTACTCCAATGTTTGTAAACAAAGTAAATGTAAACATCCATTAGCTGTCTATGAATTGGAGAGTGGTTACATTTCTCCAGCCCAATCTCTCAGCTTTTTACTCAAACAGGGGCGGGGAAAGCTTTGTTATGATTTTAACTGCTAATTGCTGCTTTAAAACAGATTTGCTAAAAATGAAAAATAAGACAAACCTTGAATTATGTCATCATACTGTGAAAAATGAAAACTTAGATCAATGCCAAAAATTTGAAGTGAAGATGGATATAAAATGCAAAAGAGCTGAAATAGAATGTAACAATCTGTAAAATGTCTATTTCATGTACTGTACTGGAACAGTCGAGCTGACTTTGAAAGGAAAGGCATGGAACATATACAGCACCTGGCAAGTCCAGGTTCAGTCCGAAAACTGACCTCAGGTACAAGAATAGCTTGATGGGTCTGCAGTCTGGAAGCTGCTCTTGTGACCGGTAACGAACTGTCACTGAGCTCATGGCTGCTTGTCCCTTTTGAGGAAAAAAGTGTAGCCTTACCGTGTACTCTTGTTTGAAGAGACAAACCTTGATCGCTGCATCGGACTGTGTCTCTTGTTGCCTCTATCTTTCCTCTCTCAGGTGGGTCATCTGAAGAATGTATGTCTAAATCAGAATTTGCTCTTAATTTACTTGTCTGGTTAAATAATGGTTAAATACATTATAAAAACTCTATCTATCTGGGTTAGGCTTATGCAAGACGTGAAACAGTGATAACAGTCTGAATCTGGACAGATGAAGAGAGAGAGAAAAAATGTACGTCTATAAAGGCAGGAATCCTGCATACGTCATATTTTCTCCTGCTCAGTGAGAACAGCGGGTCTATTCTATGTGTGCAGCATCCCATCTCAGAGTCTGCATGCCAAATAGCACCCTATTCCCTATATAGTGCACTAGTTTGGACCAGAGCCCTATGGAGACCTAGTCAAAAGTGCACTATAGGGAATAGGGTGCCATTTGAGGAGCCTCCAGAGACTTTCCATGACTTTCCAGGTATAACAT
The DNA here is from genome assembly GCF_057628025.1 of Oncorhynchus mykiss. NCBI lineage: Eukaryota > Metazoa > Chordata > Actinopteri > Salmoniformes > Salmonidae > Oncorhynchus > Oncorhynchus mykiss. Next base: position 2,955,623 of record NC_143049.1, read on the forward strand.
AACATCCTGGTTTCTCACTTTCACTGGAAGTAAAGACACAAGCCAAAGACATATGTCCCAAAAGTGCTGTCTGTGTTAACTAAACAAAATATTTGAATATTATTTTATATTCATAATAATCATTGTGTTATTATCTTTATTATAATCAGGATATCATACTTTTCAAAATTGTTGTTTTCAATTTCATCATGATCATAATAATGTAGAAATAGTGCATTTGTTGCCATCAAACGTGTTGCTAAACTGTGTGTGTGTGTGTGTGTGTGTGTGTGTGTGTGTGTGTGTGTGTGTGTGTATGTATGTGTGTTAAAATCTCTTATAGAATAGCCAATTTGAAACGTAGTCGCGCGCCAGCAACAGTCTGGCATTTAAGGGGTTAATGCTCTGTCACGTGAACTGTTCCCTGTCGCTTGAAGTATTTTCCTTTCCAAAAGAATAGTTTATAATTGTAGCAGCCTAATGATGGACTGTCTGTTACCTGTCAAAATGTTATCTGTTATCAAAACACATTACCATGTTCTTATTTTGACCATGCATCTTATATTTTCGGCAACAGGAGCAAACGATCAAGAGTTCGGCGAAAGCAAAAGCTCGGGGTGGATTCTATGTGCTGCCAGTAGGGAGTTGGGCCATGTGCTGGGGTTTTAGCAGTGGGGAAACACTCTTTTCACGCCACTTCGATACCGAAGTGACTTCGTAGCAGGTTAGAATTTACGCTGCAGGTTAGGAGAACGAATTTAGCATGTTAAGAAACTGGAGAAGGTGATGTCGTAAAGCAGAAAGTGTCGTAAACCAGGTGCAGAGGGGGGAGGGAGGGAGGTGGAGTGGAGAGAGGAGTGGGGTACGGGGGGAGGTGGCGAGAGAGGAGGTGACTCGCCCCGACAGGCATTATTCAGACAGAGCGAAAGGATCATGGCGGATGGCCCCAGGTGTAAGCGCAGAAAACAGGCGAACCCGAAGAGGAATAACGGTAAGCCAAACTCCGTAAACCGACGGGAAACGATTAAGTGAGATGGACTACGTACTTTTGGGTTCATTCAACTGTGTTCGCCGACTTTGGGACTTTTCTGACCCACGTTTTAGGGAGTTGAAGTGCTGGAAAGTAGTACGTATATTCAAATGTGGTGTGTACCGTTATACCTGGCTCGCTTCTCTCCGCCTAGCGCAGCGGCGCTGCCCGAGCGTACCGTTATACGTACCGATCCAATTTTCTTTTACGGTCACTTGTCACCTTGTTTTTATAACAAGACAAGATGCGATGTGTTATATTTGTAAACAGAAATCCTGTCGTTTGCTACGCTTTTGCTCAACAAAAACTTCTAAGCTAACAGGCTAGCAGCTTGCTAACTTGCTGTCCCAGACATTCAGTTCAGTTAAACTCAGCCACCTGTAATTTTACTGAAAAATTACGAGATAATGGTAATAGCTAGTTTGTCGTGTTTTGCTACAGGTAGCAGAGTTATTTGAATGCATAGTATATTCTTCCATTTGACTTTGTAGACTCACTAGTTGCATGTCATTCTGGACTTGCATTAGGCCTATATTAATAGATAAATAAAATACATTTAATCGGGCTTGTGTTGTGATTTGGGCAGCAACCCCTTCTATTATCTGCACGCAACACTGCTTGATGCATTGTTGTCGAGGGGTTTGTTAAGGAAGGAGATCTATCTTGTACAAAGTATTTTGTCGTATTAGTCCACTTTTGTTCATTTCGATTTGAATACATGACACTCAGGCTTCTAGTGGTCTCCTTTTTAGGTAGCATAACTTTGTTTTGGTCTTAACCGATCCGTTTTACTTTACATTTTAGTCCTCAAATTTCGCTTCTTGAATAGCTTGATGTTGATTTTAATTTGTGGAAGAGAAGCTGATATATTGCCTAGGCTAGTACTTACCTGTTATGCTGGGTGGTGTAAGCAATGCATGAAAGAAATGGGCGTCACACAGCCCATAGCCTTCCTATGTGTATGAGCAACTGCTGCAGTCTATATAAGGAATCGAGTTATGTAGCAGCAACAGCGCAGCCTGGACATTCTGTCTAACGACCCAAACTTCACGTGAATGAAAGGTAACAGAACATAATACACTGCACGAATTTGTTTATTTATTGAATAGTTCAATTGCTACATGAGCATAAACAGGCTAATGATACTCAGTTTGCTAAATTAACAACATTATACCTACAATAGCATACAACGACAATTGATCTTTTCGATGTAGCCTAATCATTCACTTGATTTGATGAAGTTTGTCAGCAAATTATTGTAGCTTGGATTCCACTTTAGATTTGATCAGAAAAGAGTAGCTCCCTCTCATTGGAGGGTATCTTACCTGTGTTCTACCTATCCTCCTCACTTTCACTCTACCTACCGGCCAAACAAATATTATAGGTAGTACCGTTATTCGAGTAGTGAGATGAGGGCTGGAAACAGGAAAGCACATTTTCCTGTGGCCGCTGACGACACAAGATGTGACACAGAGCTGAGCGCCGTGCCGCCCAGGCAGCGTCCGTGCGCAGGCAGGAGCCATCAACATGTTCACCTGAACAGTGAAAACGGGGCTCGCAAATGTCCTCCTATAAAACCCTACCTGCGGCATTTATCTTTACGGTATTATTGGCACAGATTGGGGGAAACATTTGTTTATTTTAAACCTATCTTCATTCTAGAGCAGACGAGGGAAAAGACTCCAATATACGCTGCAGAAAATGGCAACTTGTGCAGGTAGAAAAACATTATGGTTGTTTAGTTTATCCGTGCATATCAGCGTCAGTAGATTCTTGGTTTCTCACTGTTGGTTTTGTTCTCGCGGGATTTTTCACTCATAAACATGCATGATGATGTCCAATTTGTTGATGTTTGATTATGATGGTTTTTGTTCCGTTCTTTTTCTTTTGTCGAAACAAGTGATGTATAATCTACTCTAGTGTAGCCTACCGCCCTGTGTGTGTCACCGTGCAGGCAAGGGAAGAATAGGTTGTGAAGGAAAAGGAAAGCAGTACACAAGGTGGTGGCGAATGCGAATGACTCCGTTATTTCCTGTAATAGATAGCAATATTGTGAAACAGACAGCACACACCTAAATGTTTTCCATCTATTGTTTTCAATTATATCGTTATGCAATTTCCGAGTGGGTCGATGGAATGGAATGGCGGTGTGTACCGTTACTGCAGTGAAGGCGGGGCTGCTGCTTTTTATGTTATGAGACGGCCAGGTATGCAAGGTGATGCAACACCTATAAAGGTGCCTCGAACTATGTCGTTTCTATATTACTGTGTCATTTTTATTGTTTTAATATAAGTCCAGTCTGTTCGATCACGTATCATTTATGATAGCAATGCATGCTTAGTGTTATTCTATAACGGGCAGTGGTCATTTTGACGGTTGACCGCGGGCCATAGGGTTGAGGTGCAAGTCTTCATGGTGTTTTATTTTAGCCTACACCTTATGTTTTAAACCCTTCAGTGTTATTTTTGTCATTCTGTCATTTTTTATTGTTTGAAAAATAAACATTGTCCCGCTTCATATTAATAATTTGTGTTAGGCCTACATTTTCAATTATTAATTACATATTGGACTGATGTGATATTCTTACGTTATTGATGCGTGATAATGGAAAATAACAGTGTTCTTTCATGAAGCTCTCCCTCCCGGTAGCAAATCAAAAGATGTTAGAGCAGGCAGGGTGTCACGTGGTGTCTCTCCCCCGTACATGGGAGGTTGTTTCCATTACCTTGATGCTGTTTCTTCTCGGGTAGTTGAATCTTGTAGTTAAGCTGCTATTTCCATCTTGTAGCCAATTATGGTATCATAGCCTACTTCAGATTTTGGGACTTATTCTACCAGCTGTTGGAGAGACTAGTATGCAAGCACATTGGTGTGTATGTGTGGTGTGTGAGCAAGACCTCCTGCTAAGGTACAGTTTATAAGAACCAAGGCTGCTCAGTGCACTGTCTTGACAGGTGAAGGTTTGGGATGCATCCCAAATGGTGTCCCAAATGACACCTTATTCCGTATATAGTGCACTATGTTGGGATATGGTGCCATTTGAGACTCAGTCCTGATATGATGCCCCATGCAGCTGTAAAAATTGGGGCGTCAGGTTCAGAAACTGGCAGCAAGGAGGACGGTGTGTGTGTGTCCTGGCTGGGTTAAACAGGTGCTGGCCATCCCTAAGCGTGCTGCTTTTGTCACGTCTCTCTGCCGAGGCTGTAATTTTAACACTACAATTTGGGAATAGAGGAATGTGGGCCCGTGTTAACATACTTCACAGTATAAACACAGCCTTCTCAGCACTGGCCCTGTAGCAGCTTAGGATTTCACTTAGACTCACTGTCTATGTCCCAAATGGCACCATAGTATTCCCTATGTAGTGCACTGCTTTTGACCAGGGCCAATAGGGTTCTGGTGAAAAGTACTCTATGGAATAGGGAATAAGGGTGCCATTTGGGACTAATTGCACCTGATTAAAGACGAGCTAAATCCACGTGTAAAGTCACACCCTCAATGACTGCCTAGATGTTACAAATTGTTTCTGATAGTGGTGTCTAGATATAAATTATTTAACAGTGTGTTTTGAGTATTTAAATTAAAGCCATTCTGCTTTGACTTTGATGTAGCTGCAACTGGCAGCTGGCTAAATCTAAATTGGCCCAGTTGATTATAAAAGGGGCTAATTCACACTTTCAATGGCAGTGATTTGCCACAGTAGCCCTAACAGTGTTGATTGACCTGTGACCGGAGACATAAAATTTCACTTTCCCCTTATCCTAGACCCTGAGGGTGTGTATATATAGTATGTGTGTATGTATGTATGTGTGCTTGTGTATGTGTCCCTTTAATGAAATTGTGCTGAGGAATAACAAACCCCACCTCTCTACTTTTATGGTAAAGGGGAGGTGAATCTAGACTGGGGGAGGGGCTGCTGTGGCTAATGTGTGTGTGTGTGTGTGTGTGTATGTGTGTGTTTAGGAAGGTGGGAAATGTCTCTTTTCCCCTGGGCTTTGCGTGGCTCCTCGCTACTTTTATGGCCTCGCTACTGTATATAGCCTCTCTATACTGTTATGTTTCACTGTCTTTTTACTGTTGTTTTATTTCTTTACTTACCTACTGTTCACCTAATACCTTTTTTGCACTATTGGTTAGAGCCTGTAAGTAAGCATTTCACTGTAAGGTCTACTACACCTGTTGTATTCGGCGCACGTGACAAATAAACTTTGATTTACATTTAATTTTTTATATTTTTTATTTCACCTTTATTTAACCAGGTAGGCCAGTTGAGAACAAGTTCTCATTTACAACGGCCAAGATAAAGCAACGTAGTATGTTATGAAGAGTGATCAGATGATTTGCAATTAATTGCAAAGTCCCTCTTTGCCATGCAAATCAACTAAATCCCCCAAAAACATTTCCACTGCATTTCAGCCCTGCCACAAAAGGACCAGCTGACATCATGTCAGTGATTCTCTCGTTAACACAGGTGTGAGTGTTGATGAGGACAAGGCTGGAGATCACTGTCATGCTGATTGAGTTCGAATAACAGACTGGAAGCTTCAAAATGAGGGTGGTGCTTGGAATCATTGTTCTTCCTCTGTCATCCATGGTTACCTGCAGGGAAATACGTGCTGTCATCATTGCTTTGCACAAAAAGTGCTTCACATGCAAGGAAATTGCTGCCAGTAAGTTTGCACCTAAATCAATCATTTATCAGATCATCAAGTAGAGAGGTTCAATTGTTGTGAAGAAGGCTTCAGGGCGCCCAAGAAAGTCCAGCAAGTGCCAGGACCTTCTCCTAAAGTTGATTCAGCTGCGGGATCGGGGCACCACCAGTACAGAGCTTGCTCAGGACTGGCTACAGGCAGGTGTGAGTGCATCTGCACGCACAGTGAGGTGAAGACTTTTGGAGGATATCCTGGTGTCAAGCAGGGCAGCAAGAAGCCACTTCTCTCCAGGAAAAACATTAGGGACAGACTGATATTCTGTTGGAAGCTATTTTGTAAATGACATCGACGAAGTCAAGGAACGGTAGGATAGTTCATTTTAAGAGGGTATGTTTGGCAGCATGAGTGAAGGAGGCTTTGTTGCGAAATAGGAAGCCAATTCTAGATTTAATTTTGGATTGGAGATGCTTCATGTGAGTCTGGACGGAGAATTTACAGTCTAACCAGACACCTAGGTATTTGTAGTTGTTAACAAGTCAGAACCGTCCAGAGTACTGATGCTAGATAGGCGGGCGGGTGCGGGCAGCGCCCGGTTGAAGAGCATGCATTTAGTTTTACTAGCATTTAAGAGCAGTTGGAGGCCACGGAAGAAGTGTTGTATGGCATTGAAACTCGTTTGGAGGTTTGTTAACACATTGTCCAAAGAAGGGCCAGATGTACACAGAATGGTCGTCAGCGTAGTGGTGGATCAGAGAATCACCAGCAGCAAGAGCGACATCATTGATATATACAGAGAAACGAGTCAGCCTGAGAATTGAACCCTGTGGCACCGTCATACAGACTGCTAGAGGTCCGGACAACAGGCACTCCGATTTGACACAGTGAACTCTATCTGAGAAGTAGTTGGTGAACCAGGCGAGGCAGTCATTTGAGAAACCAAGGCTAATGAGTCCGCCAATCAGAATGCGGTGATTGACAGAGTCGAAGGCCTTGGCCAGGTTGATGAAGACATTTGCACAGTACTGTCTTTTATTGATGGCGGTTATGATATCGTTTAGGACCTTGAGCGTGGCTGAGGTACACCCGTGACCAGCTCGGAAACCAGATTGCATAGCGGCGAAGGTACGGTGGGATTCGAAATGGTCGGTGAATTTACATGAATTAATGTGTGGCAAGGCTTAAAGGAAAACTCCATGCCAAAAAACTATCCTTTGATGTTTGTTTCATTAGCCCATTATTGATACAGTCCCGAAATGTTTTGCATGTCAGAAATCAAGTTTTCAAGGTATATAGCTTTCAAAATACCACATATGATGCAAAATGCATAATTCCGGCAATATTTCTGTATTTTGAAAGGTACCCATCTTGAAAACTTGATTGCTGACATGCAAAACATTTTGAGACTATATCAACAATGGACTAATGAAACATATACCAAAATATCGTTTTTGGGTGAAGTTTTCCTTTAAGCACTTGTTCCTTATTGTGAGTATTTTGTGTTGAAATGAAATGATGTAGCCACTAGCCAGATAACACTTAGATTATTACTGTCCAGCTTGTTTGTGAGAGATGGCTTAATTATTCAGATGAAATAGGCTAATAAGGTTATTATTGTGTATTAGGTTTACAGGAACATTTATATCCATGTTAACAATCCTAAATTCTCAAGTGATACAAAATACGGAACTGCAGTGTCATATTCATCAGTGCACACTGTAACAATATGTTCTGCAACAGAAAAACGAAAACAATGGTTCCTTATTGGACACGTTCAGATAGTAGTCCTTCCCTGTTTTGGTTTCCATTTAGTTCCTAGTGAATTTTTATTATCATATTTTTTATTAACCTTTATTGAACTAGGCAAGTCAGTTAAAAACAAATTCTTATTTACAATGACAGACTACCAGAAGGCAAAAGGTCTCCTGTGGGGACGGGGGCTATGATTATAAACATAGGCTAATTCTCAACCCTCTGAAAGAGATCTCATCCAGTTGTAGGCCTAGTTCTAATGTCCCGTCAGCTAGGCTGTGATCAATGTTTTTCGCTGTTACCAGAACAGTTTAGGCCTAGGTAGGCTTTTTATAATGTCAAACTATAGGCTTATCTTAATTTTGAGTTAGTACAGTTGGAATGATTTGAGAGTAGGTTGGACTGATTTCTTACAGGCTTTCTTCCAGAGGCCACCAAGTCATTGTTTGAGAAATTTCAGTCCAGAAATAACATGTTTTTCTTCTCTCTCTCTCTCATGCACTAGCTGGGGCTGCATGTAGCCTAGTGGTTAGAGTGTTGGGCCAGTAACTGAAAGGTTTCTAGATCAAATCCCTGAGCTGACAAGGTAAAAATCTGTCAATCTGCCCCCGAACAAGGTAGTTAACACAGTGTTCCTAGGCTGTCATTTGTAAATAAGATTTTGTTCTGAACTGACTTGCTTAGTTAAATAAAGGATTTAAAAAAACTAGCTTCATTCAGTCATCTGAATACCAGCAATAGCCTATAGGTGCGTTATTGGGTCTTGTGATGGCTTAGGCTAAGCTATTGTGTGCTGGATTTAGAGTGAAATAAGGCCCAAGAAGGCCCCTATGTCCAAAATGGCACTTCATTCCCTTTATAGTGGGAATATATTGGCCCCTAGTCAAAAGTAGTGCACAAGATAGGGAATAGGGCGCCATTTTGGACGCGTCCCTAGTTACCTTTGTAATTGACTGGCCTCCCTCCTACCTTTAACCTCTCTGGGATCGTTCGGGACGCTAGCGTCCCAGCTCGCCAACAGCCAGTGAAATTGCACGGCGCCAAATGCAAAACAACAGAAATCTCATAATTAAAAATCCCCAACAATACAAGTATTTTACACAATTTTAAAGATACACTTCTCGTTAATCCAACCACAGTGTCCGATTTCAAAAAGGCTTTTCGGCGAAAGCAGAACATATCATTATGTTAGGTCAGCAACTAGTCACAGAAAGTATTCAGCCATTTTCCAACCAAAGAGAGGTGTCACAAAAAGCAGAAATATAGATAAAATGAATCACTAACCTTTGACGATCTTCATCAGATGACACTCCCAGGACTCAATGTTATACAATACATGTATGTTTTGTTCGATCAAGTTCATATTTATATCCAAAAACCTCAGTTCATAAATGCCTCCAAAACATCTGGAGAAATTGCAGAGCCACATCAAATAACATAAATAACCATCATAAACTTTGATGAAAGGTGCATGTTTTACATAGAATTAAAGATAAACTTGTTCTTAATGCAACCGCTGTGTCAGATTTAAAAAAAGCTTTATGGCAAAAGCACAATATTCTACAATCTGAGAACAGCATTCAGCCACAAAAGCAAGCCATACAGTTACCCGCCAAATTGTGGAGGCAACAAAAGTCATAAATAGCATTATAAATCTTCACTTACCTTTGCTGATCTTCGTTGGAATGCACTCCCAGGACTCCCTCTTCCACTAGAAATGTTTGTTTTGTTCGATTACGTCCATATTTATGTCCAAATACCTCTGTTTTGTTTGTGCGTTTAGTTCACTATTCCAAAGGCACAATGCGCGAGCGCAAAATCCAGACGAAAAGTCAAAAGAGTTCCATTACACTTTGTAGAAACATGTCAAAAGATGTTTACAATCAATCGTTAGGGTCTTTTTATAATAAATCTTCAATAATATTCCAACCGGACAATAGCATATTCATTACAGAGGAAAAAGAAGGAACGGCGCGCCAACATGACCGCGCAGTAAACAACTGATTGGCCTCAGCCCAGTCCACTTGTTGAAACAGCTCTTATTCAACACCCTTCCACAATAGAAGCCTCAAACAACTTTCTAAAGACTGTTGACATCTGCTGGAAGCCTTGGGAAGTGCAATCTGGCCCCATAGACACAGCATATTGGATAGGCAATCACTTAAATTAAACTACAAACCTCAGATTTCCCACTTCCTGGTTGGATTTGTCTCAGGGTTTTTTGCCTGCCATATGAGTTATGTTATACTCACAGACATAATTCAAACAGTTTTAGAAACTTCAGAGTGTTTTCTATCCAATACTACTAATAATATGCATATATTAGCATCTGGGACAGAGTAGCAGGCAGTTTACTCTGGGAACCTTATTCATCCAAGCTACTCAATACTGCCTCCCTGTCACCAAGAAGTTAAAGTGTGAGGCAGAAAAAAGAGTCCATTCACAGGCAATACTGAGAATGGGGAACTCTCTTTCTTTCACACTCGGCTGGTGGGAAACTCTCTCCTTGTTTTCATCAGCTCATTTGCAAATCCTCCCATGCTCTTTATCATGGAAGCCTCTGCAAAGAATATCGAGTTAGCGAGGCACTCCATTCCAGGAAGTTATGAAATCATTCGAAATCTCACTAGCTACGCCTAGGCTCTTAGCCCCTCTGGGCATTATGTCTTCCTGGTGGTGGTCATTGAAATACAGTAGTTTATATTGTGATATCTGTCTTCACTAACAGGGTTCACTAACATTATCCAAAACCATAATACCAGTAATAAGGAGAGGCAAGGACTCAGTGTTAGAGTGGGATGGCTGGGGAGTTGACAGTACAGAGGAGCTGTGATGTAGCGTAATGAGGGATCATTAGCTAGTGCTAACAGCAGCTATGGTGGTTTTGGTGCTGCTATCTGCTGAGTTATGAGCGGAGGGAGGGAAAATGGTGGAGGGAGGGAAACTGATGAAGGGAGGGAAACTGGTGGAGGGAGGGAAACTGGTGGAGGGAGGAAGACTGGTAGAGGGAGGGAAACTGGTGGAGGGAGGGAAACTGGTGAAGGGAGGAAAACTGGTGGAGGGAGGGATACTGGTGGAGGGAGGGAAACTGGTGGAGGGAGGGAAACTGAAGGAGAGGGGGAGAGAGAGACAAAGGGAGAGAGAGAGAGGTGGGTGGGTGGAGGGAGAGAGAGAGACCTCCCAGCAGCAGGCACCTTTGCCTCAGCCCAGCCGCTTTCTGTTGTGTCCGAAATGGCACCCAATTCCCTACAGTGGCAAGAAAAATTATGTGAACCCTTTGGAATTACCTGGATTTCTGCATAAATTGGTCATCAAATTTGATCTGATCTTCGTCTGTCACAACAATAGACAAACATAGTGCTTAAACTAATAACACAAAAATTATTGTATTTTTCTTGTCTATATTGAATGCATAATTTAAACATTCACAGTGTAGGTTGGAAAATGTATGTGAACACCTAGGCTAATGACTTCTCCAAAAGCTAATTGGCGTCAGGAGTCAGCAAACCTGGAGTCCAATCAATGAGACAAGATTGGAGATGTTTGTTAACTTCTTGGTGCTACCCATCCCGTTAGCGGGATCATTTTTGTCAGCAACCGCTGAATAGCATAGCGCAACAGTCAAATAATATTACTAAAAAATATTCATATTCATGAAATCACAAGTGCAATATTGCAAAACACAGTTTAGCCTTTTCTTAATCCATCTGTCGTCTCAGATTTCGAAATTATGCTTTACAGCGAAAGCAATCCAAGCGTTTGTGTAAGTTTATCGATAGCATAGCATAGCATCATGTACACTTAGCATCAGGAAGCTTGGTCACGAAAATCAGATAAGCAATCAAATTAATCGTTTACCTTTGATGATCTTCGGATGTTTTCACTCACGAGACTCCCAGTTACACAACAAATGTTCCTTTTGTTCCATAAAGATTATTTTTATACCCAAAATACCGATGTTTGTTTGTCGCGTTATGTTCAGAAATCCACAGGAAAGAGCGGTCACGACAATGCAGACGTATATTCCAAATAATATCCATAATGTCCACAGAAACATGTCAAACGTTTTTTATCATCAATCCTCATGTTGTTTTGAAAATATGTATTCGATAATATATCAACCGAGTGTGTAGGTTTTTCAATAACAGCGGGAGGAACAATGGCGGCTTTACGCAGTTGCGCATAAAGCTCACTCTGAGAGCCCCCACCTATCCACTTACGCAATGTGATCCTTCACGCTCATTTTTCAAAATAAAAGCCTGAAACTATGTCTAAAGACTGTTGACACCTTATGGAAGCCATAAAAAAATGAATCTGGTTGATATCCCTTTAAATGGAGAATAGGCTTGCATAGGAACAGAGATGTTTCAAAATAAGAGGACCCCCCTGCTTGGATTTTCCTCAGGCTTTCGCCTGCAATATCAGTTCTGTTATACTCACAGACAATATTTTTACAGTTTTGGAAACTTTAGAGTGTGTTCTATCCTAATCTGACAATTATATGCATATTCTAGTTTCTGGGGCTGAGAAATAGGCAGTTTCAAATGGGTACAAAAATACTGCCCCCTACACGCAAAAGGTTAAGGCTGTCGTGCCCTATAAAATACACTCACAAAATTTGAGTTTGCTATTCACAAGAAGCATTGCCTGATGTGAACCATGCCTCAAACAAAAGAGATCTCAGAAGACCTAAGATTAAGAATTGTTGACTTACATGAAGCTGAAAAGGGTTACAAAGGTATCTCTAAAAGCCTTGATGTTCATCAGTCCATGGTAAGACAAGTTGTCTATAAATGGAGAAAGCACTGTTGCTACTCTCCCTAGGAGTGGCCGTCCTGCAAAGATGACTGCAAGAGCACAGTGCAGAAGGCTCAATGAGGTTAAGAAGAATCTTAGAGTGTCAGCTAAAGACTTGTGTCAGCTAACATCTCTGTTGACGAGTCTACGATACGTAAAACACTAAACAAGAAAGGTGTTCAAGGGAGGACACCACGGAAGAAGGCACTGCTGTCCAATAAAAACATTGCTGCACGTCTGAAGTTTGCAAAAGTGCACCTGGATGTTCCACAGCGCTACCGGCAAAATATTCTGTGGACAGATGAAACTATAGTTGAGTTGTTTGGAAGGAACACACAACACTATGTGTGGAGAAAAAAAGGCACAGCACACCAACATCAAAACTTCATCCCAACTGTAAAGTATGGTGGAGTGAGCGTCATGGTTTGGGGCTGATTTACTGCCTCAGGGCCTGGACAGCTTGCTATCATCGACGGAAAAATAAATTCCCAATTTATTAAGACATTTTGCAGGAGAATGTTAGGCGATTTGTCCACCAATTGAAACTCAACAGAAGTTGGGTGATGCAACAGGACAACGACCCAAAACACAGAAGTAAATCAACAACAGAATGGCTTCAAACAGAAGAAAATATGCCTTCTGGAGTGGCCCAGTCAGAGTCCTGGCCTCAACCCGATTGAGATGCTGTGGCATGACCTCAAGAGAGCTGTTCACACCAGACATCCCAAGAATATTGCTGAACTGAAACAGTTTTGTAAAGAGGAATGGTCCAAAATTCCTCCTGACCGTTGTGCAGGTCTGATTCGCAACTACAGAAAACGTTTGGTTGACGTTATTGCTGCCAAAGGAGGGTAAACCAGTTATTAAATCCAAGGATTCACATACTTTTTCCACCCTGTACTGTGAATGTTTACACAGTGTTTTCAATAAAGACATGAACACGTATAATTGTTTGTGTGTTATTAGTTTAAGCAGACTGTGTTTGTCTATTGTTGTGAAGTAGATGAAGATCCGATCAAATGTTATGACCAATTCATGCAGAAATCCAGGTATTTCCAAAGGGTTCACATACTTTTTCTTGCCACTGTATATAGTGCACTGCTTTTGCATGGGCTCTGGTCAAAAGTAGTGCACTACATAGGGAATAGGGTGCCATTTGGGATGAAGATCTTGTCTTTGAGGACATTAATCAGGGCCAGACAGGTGGGTGAGGGGTACTGTACTCTACAAAGAGGCCCCTGGGAGTGTGTGTGTGTGTGTGTGTGTGTGTGGGGGAGGGGGGGGGGGTACGTTAGTATAAAGAACACTGGAAAGGTTTGTTGTTTTGGAGAAGATTGATGATCGAAAGACATGGCCTAATATGGGTTTATGTTGCAGGGTGTGTGTGCCGAGTATATTATATGTGTGTGTGCACGTGCAATTGTGAGTGTGTGTCTGCTCGGTGCAGTGTGTGCGCTTGTGTGTGTACATGTGTGGTATTGAATTGGAGGTTATGTCAGCTAAATGTCATTTTCAGAGGTGATGTGAGCAGAGGGTGTGTCAGGGGAGGCTGTGTTGATGGTGGATGTGTATGCGTGTGTGTCAGCGGAGGCTGTGTTGATGAGGCTGTTAGGAGAAAGCTGTATGTCTACTGTGGGTGTCGTCTTTGTCTGAAAGAAACCCACTATGAGTTAACAGTGGGCTAATGAATAAGGGGCCCTGGGCCCGGTTGCAATAAACATATTGACTCACTTAGGTGATTGGGTCTGGGTACAGAGTTTCCCCCTATATATCTGTCTCTCTCAGTCTCCACACAATATTTACCTCCCCTCAGAGTTGTCCTCTGTCATTGTGGTTGTTGTTTTTGTTGTTGTTTTGGTTTACCTTCTTGCTGAGTGGATAAGATCTGGAACACTTGCTCTCTTTCCTGTATCCTGGAGAATACCATACACTCCCTAGTTCCTGAAGTATATGTGCACCCCAAAAGCCAATCTATTTCCTATGTAGTGTACTATTCTTTACTAGGGCGCCATTTGCGATGTATCCAATGTTTTCCAGTTTGCCCTGAGCTCACTCACAGTCTAATTTCACAGTCAAGGGCCGAAAAATGGCCAAAGACTCCAGCCACCGAAGCCATAGAATGTTCACTCTGCTACCGTCCTGCAAACGGTTCCAGAGCATCGGCTCTCGGACCAACAGGCTCCGAGACAGCTTCTACCCCCAAGCCATAAGACTGCTAAATAGTCAGTAAAGGGTACCCAAACTATCTGCACTGATTCTATCTTGAACTTACCCCACACACACTTGCTAGACTATATATACAAACCATAGACACACTCACTCACACACACACTACATTGACACTCCCTCACAAAACCACCAAACATTCATATACACTACATACACACATACATAACACACTCACAGACCGACACAACATAAACACACATACATACACATTACATGCACACACACTTTTACACTAATCATTTGCTGCTGCTGCTCTGTTCTTTATTTTACTCTTATTATTATCTATCCTGATGCCTAGTCACTTTACCCTGCCTTCGTGTACATACCTACCTCAAATACCTTATTATTATCTATCCTGATGCCTAGTCACTTTACCCTGCCTTCGTGTACATACCTACCTCAAATACCTTATTATTATCTATCCTGATGCCTAGTCACTTTACCCTGCCTTCATGTACATATCTACCTCAAATACCTTATTATTATCTATCCTGATGCCTAGTCACTTTACCCTGCCTTCATGTACATATCTACCTCAAATACCTTATTATTATCTATCCTGGTGCCTAGTCACTTTACCCTGCCTTCATGTACATACCTACCTCAAATACCTTATTATTATCTATCCTGATGCCTAGTCACTTTACCCTGCCTTCATGTACATACCTACCTCAAATACCTTATTATTATCTATCCTGGTGCCTAGTCACTTTACCCTGCCTTCATGTACATATCTACCTCAAATACCTTATTATTATCTATCCTGATGCCTAGTCACTTTACCCTGCCTTCATGTACATATCTACCTCAAATACCTTATTATTATCTATCCTGATGCCTAGTCACTTTACCCTGCCTTCATGTACATATCTACCTCACATACTGTACCTCGTACCTCTGCACATTGATCTGGTACTGGTTCTCCCTGAATATAGCTCCATGTTTATTTTATTTTATTCCTCTCGTGTTACTATTTCTAAACTCTGCATTGTTGGGAAGGGCTCGTAAGCAAGCATTTCACTGTAAAGTCTACACCTGTTGAATTTGGTGCATTTGACAAATACAATTGTATTTTATTTCCTTGTAGTCAGATCAAAATAGAATTTTATTGGTCACAGGTGTGGACGAAAGGTGAAGTGTTTACTTACGAGCCCTTCCCAATAATACAGAGAGAAAGAAAATTGAGAAATAATAGAAAAGTAAAACACGTAATAACAAAAGTAATAATACATACATATTGAGTAATGATAACTTGGCTATACAAGGGGTACCAGTACAGAGTGGATGTGCAGGGGTACCATGTCATTTAGGTAGATATGTAGGAATAAAGTAACAGATAGTAAACAGTAGCAGCAGAGTATGTGATGACAAAGAAAAGTTAGTGCCAAAAGGGTCAATGCAGATAGTCCGGCTAGCTATTTGGTTATCTAGTTAACTAACTGTCTAGTAGTCTTATGGCTTGGGGGTATAATCTGTTCAGACTCGTGTTGGTTCCAGAGTTGTTCATCGGTACCCCTTGCCGTGCGGTAGCAGAGAGAAGGTAGCAGAGATAGCAGTCTATGACTTGGGTGGCTGGAGTCTTTGACAAGTTTCAGGGCCTTCCTCTGACACCGCCTGGTATAGAGAATCCTGGATGGCAGGGAGCTCCGCACTACCCTCTGTAGCGCCTTGCAGTCGCATCCCAAGAAGTTGCCATACCAAGCAGTAATGCAGCCAGTCAAGATGCTCTCAATGGTGTAGCTGTATAACTTTTTGAGGAGCTGAGGGCCCATGCCAAATTTTTTCAGCCTCCTTTGGGGGAAGAAGCGTTGTCGTGACCTCTTCACGACCGTGTAGGTGTGTTTGGACCACGATAGATCCTTAGTGATGTGGACCCCGAGGAACTTGAAGCTCTCAACCTGCTCCACTACTGCCCAGCTCCCCTATCACTAGTGAGAGCCTGGTCCTCCTCCACACCTCCCTACCTAGACCTAACTATACACCTGGCAGTTTGTGCCTGTGCGAGCGTGTGTGTGCACACGTGTATGCGTGTGTGTGTGTGCTGTCAGGGAGAGAGGAGGTGGGTCTGTCATGGCCGGATGTGAATGGCTGGTTGGTTTCCCTGGGTTTCTCTTAACTTTTTACATGGTTTCCTCTGTCAAAGCAACAGACAGACGGATAGACATCATCAGCTATCAGGCTCTGTGAAGCTTGCTACTAGTGTGGCTACTAGTATTAGCAGGAGGTCCTGGTATAGTCTACATGTAATGCCTTAACTGTAATGTCTGTTTTCCAAATGGCACCCTATTCCCCATGTAGGCTAGTGCACTACTTTTGACCAGAACTCTTTAGCTGAGCTTTATATAGCATGCTAGATCCCAATGTCACC
The DNA here is from genome assembly GCF_057628025.1 of Oncorhynchus mykiss. NCBI lineage: Eukaryota > Metazoa > Chordata > Actinopteri > Salmoniformes > Salmonidae > Oncorhynchus > Oncorhynchus mykiss. The sequence goes on from NC_143049.1 coordinate 2,972,428, forward strand.
TTTTGGTTAGGTATTCAGCTCGGCTAAGTTCTACTATATACAAACCAAGGGAGGAAGGAACCTCGTGTCCAGGTTATTCTGCTAAGTGGCATTTGAAAGGTGTATCACTTTTTCCCCTTGAAACATGTTAACATAATTGTCCTGAAGGCCTTACGGCACGCTCACGCCACGGAGGAAACAGTTCTAAAATCCTCCTGACCAAACTCTGTCAAGTGTTCTTTATGAGAGGTTTAACGGGACTGGAGCCCAGAGGCATCTGTCTGCTCTGCTGGAATAGATGGGGTGAGGGGAGGCAGAGAGGAGGTGGGGAAGACAGGTGAAGAGGAGAGGGAGGCAGTAGGAGGCATGGAATATTAGTGTCATAGTGTCTTAGTGTCAGCAACCGTTTTCCAGGTAGGAAAACGGTTGCGCCTCAAATGGCACCCTATTCCTTATGTAGTGCACTACTTGACCATGGCCCATAGGGTCGCAGACAATGTTTAGAATTTGCTAATAGGCTGAAAGACACTCACATTCTCTTCTGAAGACATAACACTTCAGTTTCATTTGCGTGTGCAATGACCGTCAGATGTTTTCAAAGGTACCTGAAATATCTGGTTAACATGCTTCTCAGAAACAAACAAAAACTGTCACGTATCTTATTTCTGTCTCAAATTGGTTACCACATTGTTTGTGTTGTTTTTTGTTTAGTTTGTTTGTCATTGTGAGTCAGTTTGCCATTGTGAATGTTAGTTCACAGTGTGTGTGTACTGTAAATGTAAGACTGGTTCTCATACTTTCAATGCAGCTATCTACATGGTTTTTGTCATTTAATTTTATTTATGTATGTGTGTGGCATTCTTCGCTGCATGCACGCACCTCCGTATCTCCCCCCTCAGCTTCACTTCTCTCCTGCCTCCTCATCTGGGTGACATTTTAGATGACGGCTCTCTGAATGCGCCTGACATTTGCTAAACTGCATTCGGAGGGTCCTGCCTGTCCTTGCTTTTCCTTCCTTCTCCCCCACTCTGCACTGCATCGTGTAACTAGAGTGTGAATCCCAAATGGTACCCTATTCCCTATATAGTGCACTGGGCTCAGGTCAAAAGTAGTGCACTATGTAGGGTGACATTTGGGATTAAGTCAGGTTAAACGTGCAGTGAAAACACTGTGACAGACTGCATGCCCCTTGGGGATAACAGTGCAGCAGTACTTGTACAGCTAGGCTGAGGATTATTGTTCCTGTATACATACATACAGTAATACCCTCTTTTTATTTTTCTCCCATGTAGTACAGTACAAAGGCTTCAAACACAATCATTTACATTTCATCCTCCCACCAAATGAACATTATATTTAGGTACTCTAGTCAGAGTCAATTTAATTACCAAATTCACACATAATTTAATTATGTTGTAAGGGGAATCACTTTTAACCTGCACCGTGTGCAGTGCCCTGTGAGGTCAAACTGACTGAAGAATGATTGTGATCATGTAATGAATACGATGGGAGACAGAGTGCTGGTTTCAAGCACAGGGCACAGCAGGTGTTTATTAGTAAAGGACAACAGGAAGATGCAGGTAGCTGGGTCCAGGGGCAGGCAAAAGGTCATACACAGGAGGAGGCAGGTAGCTGGGTCCAGGGGCAGGAAAAACGTCATACACAGGAGGAGGCAGGTAGCTGGGTCCAGGGGCAGGCAAAAGGTCATACACAGGAGGAGGCAGGTAGCTGGGTCCAGGGGCAGGCAGAAGGTCATACACATGGACTCCAAAAAGGTAACAGTACAGGCAGGGAAAAGGCTAATAACGTAGTCCGGGAGATCAGGCAAGAGGTTGACGACAGGAAATCTGATAGGCAAAGTACAGGCAGGGAATAGTCAAAAAGGCATCGTTAGTGAGCTGCTTTTTGGCCATCAGCTACATGGCTGCTGATGGCCAAAAACAACGATACACAGGAGCACTAACACGGAAATAAACAGAGCTCCGAATAGAACGTGTAACAAAACAAACAATACCTAACAATGATGCGGTACAAAGAACTGAACTAAATAGTGTGTGTAAATGACCTATCAAGTGTGTGAACAGGTGATCAGAATTCAGGTGATTGGGATCACGAGAGTGAGCTGCGTTCAGGGGATCTACCTGTTTGAGAGTGTGAGTTGGAAGCAGACGTTACAGATCACCTCTCCATCGTGCCTAGGCTATCCTGGACACAACTCCTTCCCAGCCCAGTCCTCACCCCAGTGGTTCAGTCAAGCTTCTAATATAACGGCACTAGCAAAGCTTTCTCCACTCTTGGTCTGTGCCAAATGGCACACTATTACCTTTATAAAGCACTACTTTAGAGTGTATTACTTTTGACCAAGGCCCAGGGTCAAAAATAGTGCGCTATATAGGGAATAGAGTACCATTTGGGGTCTGCCACTCAAATATCAACTCAACTGACTAGCTGCCAGCTTCTAGTGTCCTAGCGGTCCCATCCCACAGCTTGATGCTGGTTCATTTACAGCCATTCAAACTGTAGCTAGCCTTGCCCACGCTAACCTAGACCTAATCTCGTTCGCAGACAGTTCCGCCCAAGTACGCGAAGAGTCTGGTGGACCAACATGTCAAACTTGGCCTTCATTAGCCAAAAGAGAAAGACCGGGAGAAACTTCTGGCGCATAGGCATTGGTTTAATCGGCTTAACCCTTTGACGTGTACCATCACATATTTGTGATCATTGTTGAGTGGTCCCTGCAGTGTATCATCGCAAATATGTGATTGGAATAGTAGCAACAGAACGTATGATGCAACAAACGTGTCGAAGCAGCATTGTTGTCGGAAAAGCACCTAAACAATGTTTTGTACTGATGGGAAATAAAGGTCTTCACAACTTTATTTCTCAATTTCACCTTTTATTGTAAAAGATAAATGCAAACTTCATCATCCAAATATCACATGGAACACATCCAAAGACAAACTCAATCCATAAAGATGTTTTTTTAAACATAAGTTAGCGACCTAACAGCTAGACTTGAACAAGGGAGAAATGTAATATTGTTTAGAAAAGAGATGCGTGTCAGCTAAACTAACCGCAGCTAAATTCTTCATGATGGCAACCATGGTTGTTTATGTTCGACAAGCAAAAACTCCCTAATCCCAGAATGGCAGTCACTATATAACGCAAATAAAGAAAGTCAAAGATGGCTGTGCCCATTGCCTGAAGAATATGCCTAGAAAGCCAGCATCCCGGAGTTGCCTCTTCACTGTTGACGTTGAGACTGGTGTTTTGCGGGTACTATTTAATGAAACTGCCAGTTGAGGACTTGTGAGGCATCTGTTTCTCAAACTAGACACTCTAATGTACTTGTCCTCTTGCTCAGTTGTGCACCGGGGCCTCCCACTCCTCTTTCTATTCTGGTTAGAGCCAGTTTGCGCTGTTCCATGAAGGGAGTAGTACACAGCGCTCTACGAAATCTTCAGTTTCTTGGTAATTTCTCGCATGGAATAGCCTTCATTTCTCAGAACAAAAATAGACTCATGAGTTTCAGTAGAAAGTTATTTGTTTCTGGCCATTTTGAGCCTGTAATCAAACCCACAAATGCTGATGCTCCAGATACTCAACTAGTCTAAACAACAGTTTTCAGCTGTGCCAACATCTGAAACTTGGATTAGCTAACACAACATGCCATTGGAACACAGGAGTGATGGTTGCTGAAAATGGGCCTCTGTACGCCTACGTAGATATTCCATAAAACATCTTCCATTTCCAGCTACAATAGTAATTTACAACATTAACAATTGTCTACACTGTATATCCGATCAATTTGATGTTATTTTTAACCTCTCTAGGGTATGTGGGAAGCGTCCCACCTGGCCAACATCCAGTGAGATTGCAGAGCGCCAAATGCAAATACAGAAATACTCATTATAAAAATTCAGAAAAGCTACAACTATTTGACATAGGTTTAAAGATGAACTTCTTGTGAATCCAACCACGGTGTCAGATTTAAAAAATGCTTTATGGCGAAAGCATACCTTACAATTATTTGTAAGCCCAGCAGACAAATCATTACAAACAGTAACCACCCAAGTAGAAGAATTACACAAGTCAGAAACAGAGATCAAATTAATCACTTACCTTTGATGATCTTCATATGGTTGCACTCAGAAGACATTCATTTTTTCAAAAAATTTTCCTTTTGTTCGATAAAGTCTCTCTTTATATCTGAAAACCTCAATTTTGTTCACGCATTTTCTTCAGTAATCCACAGGCTCAAACGCAGTAAAAACAGTAAATCCAAATTGTATCCGTAAAGTTCATAGAAACATGTCAAACTATGTTTATATTCAATCCTCAGGTTGTTTTTAGCCTAAATAATCGATAATATTTCAAACGGACAATAACGTCGTCAATATAAAAGGTAAACAAGAAATGCACTCTCTCGGTTGTGCGCATGAAAAAGCTCTGTGACACGGCAGGGTCCACTCATTCAGACTGCTCTTACTCCCTCATTTTTCAGAATACAAGCCTGAAACAATTTCTAAATACTGTTGACATCTAGTGGAAGGCATAGGAACTGCAATTTGAGTCCTAAGTCAATGGATACTGTAATGGCATTGAATAGAAAACTACAAACAAAAAAATCCTACTTCCTGAATGGATTTTTCTCAGGTTTTCGCCTGACAAATCAGTTCTGTTATACTCACAGACATTATTTTAACAGTTTTCTGTCCAAATCTACTAATTATATGCATATCCTATATTCTGGGCCTGAGTAGAAGGCAGTTTAATTTGGGCACGCTTTTCATCCAAAATTCCAAATGCTGCCCCCTACCCTAGAGAAGTTAATGGACAAAAAATGTGCTTTTCTTTCCAAAACAAGACATTTCTAAGTGACGCCAAACTTTTAGTGTAGTGTATATCTTAAGAATTTCATGGAATATAATAGAACATTTTTGTTTCTCTTTGGATAAAAACCTTAGTGTAACAGCAGTTTTAGTAAGTAATACTGACAAGCAGAAACCAACAAATATTTTTAATTGTGTGCTCTGGACATTATTTAGTGTAAGATAAGTTATAAGTAGGCCTGTTGTAAAATAAATATCATTAGCTTATTGTTGTCATTTGTTGGATACGGTAGGCACTGGCCTTACTTGGTAATTGCTGCAATATAGCCTGTAAAACAATTTTGTGTTCGTAAGTGTTTTATTTAATTCTGTTGAGACATTTTCTTTAGACAAATTAAGTTCTAAATGTAATGTTGTGTTTGCCGCAATATAATACAGTATCTTGCACTTATTTTTCCTATAAACAATGACTTGACTTAGGCCTACTTTTGATATTATCCCAGTAAAGTTTGAAAACTTTTGTGAAGGTTTAGTGTGGTGTGGCTATTAGCCTATTATACTGCAGGCCTTTGATTTGAAGTTATTGCGCACCGGCGCGCCAACTGACTCTGACAGTTGAACTTGATGCCATAGGGTGGAGATAAATGTTTGCAGGTTTTATTAGCTGGCCGGTGGACTAACTAAAACATTTGAACTGACATAGGCTAATTGTGTCACGATCACTGTCTTCAAACTCCCTGTCATAAATGAGCCAAGGCGCAGCGTGAATGTAGTTCCACATCTTTAATAATAAAGTGAAACCTTCACAAATAAACAGAAACCGACCGTGACGCAACCGTGGCGTACACAAACACACACAGAAAATAAATAATTACCCACAAACACAGGTGGGAAAAAAGGCTGCCTAAGTATGATTCCCAATCAGAGACAATGATATGGAGCCTCTGATTGGGAACCACACTCGGCCAACCACACTCTATTTAGAGAAATAAAAAGGCTCTCTAATGTCAGGGCATGACAAATTGAGTGACTGGCATACTGTAACAAGAGAAAAACTACTGATGCACATCCAAATTTTGAAATTGCACCTCGTGTATTCTACTATTCTAACTCTCAACAGTAAGTTGAGAACTCGGCTGAGTTCCTAGTTGCCCATCCATAGGCTCTTCTGAAATATGAACACAGAAATACTGGACATTTTGAATTCTTATTTGACACAATTACAATTATATTCTTGAATTGGACTCACATTTTATTGGTCTCTGTTTTGGACCCCTCGTCTCCCTTCCGGTATCAGTCTTGTCTCAGACTTGATTTTGGCCGGTCTTGGTCTTGAATCGGTCTCGCTTTAGGTGGTCTCGAGCACAACCCTAAAACAAAACCTAACCCTAATTACTAACGCTAAACCTAACATCTAACTTTAATTTGAACCCTTACCCTAATCCTAAACCTAACCCCCTAAGCCTAAAATAGCATTTTTCCTTGTGAGGGCCGGCCACTTGTTGTACTAAACTTGTTTTAATATGCTAATTTTTACATACCCTACTTTACTCATCTCATATGTATATACTGTACTCTATACCATCTACTGGATCTTGCCTATGCCGTTCGGCCATCGCTCATCCATATATTTACATGTACATATTCTTATTCATTTCTTTACACGTGTGTATAAGGTAGTTGTTGTTAAATTGTTAGATTACTTGTTAGATATTACTGCACGGTCGGAACTAGAAGCACAAGCATTTCGCTACACTCGCATTAACATCTGCTAACCATGTGTATGTGATCAGTAAAATTTGATTTGATTTGTGAGGACTTCTGGTCCCCACAAGGATAGAAAAATCAAATCACACACACACTACACAGAAAGAGTCATGGCGTGGACTATGCACCTTGTGCCTACAGGCTTGTTTATATGACTGTTCCACCATCACCACATCCCACCCCTGGCAGATTTGTCATGATGTGGTTGCTCTTCTCAATCACACCATGGAAAGCTCTTCACATGCAAAGTGTGTGTGTCTGTGTGTGTCTGTGTGTGTGTCTGTGTGTGTGTGTGTGTGTGTGTGAAGTGGATGTTGAGAATCAGTAGAGAAAATGAAGAGTTCAGAGCTAAGCAGCAGTACATTATTATCAAATCAACATCAGCGTACCGTGCTTAGGCCTACCTGCTGCGTGCCTGTATGATGTACTATCAGACTCATAGAAGCTAGTGGAGTGACTTCCTGTCATACAGGGTAGGGTTTAGTTGCTAGAAAATAGATATTACGTCTTCGGCAATGAATTTCCGTATTAGAGACTTTGTAATAGTTATCTTCATTGATATAGGCCTACGCCTACAAACAGCGCATCGGCACACGCACGCACGCACGCACGCACGCACGCACACACACACACACACACACACACACACACACACACACACACACACACACACACACACACACACACACACACACACACACACACACACACACACACACACACACCAACAGAGAGAATATGTTTTATAATCATATAGGGGCTTTCTATATGATTACATGGTTGTTGCTATTCTTCAGTTCGGCAGACTGAGGTGGATGAAAAAGATTGGATTGAGCTAAATGGAAATAATATAATGTGTTGGTACTGCAAACGGAAAGTCCATGTTAGAGACCCAGAGCCTCTGCAAAAGCACATTTCGTGTGTGTCCCAAATGGCACCATATTCCCTATATAGTGTCCTACTTTTACCAGAGCCTTATGTGCCCTGGTTAAGTATAGTGCACTACAATGTGAATAGGGCGCCTTTTGGGACGCAACCTAGTGTGGATTTATTGGTAAGGATGTTCTAGGTAATGCAATCATATTTTGCACTGTTAACTACATTGGAAATTCTAAGCAGTACTTGTATCTCACTTGAAATCTGTTATTCAGCATTGCTTCTGAAATACATGCTTTTGTTCATCTATTTTTGTTTAATGCACATAGAAATATTATTCATCTTGATATTATTCATATTGCTAATATGCCTAATCTGTAGGCTATTCTATAATGTCACAGCTTTTCCTGTAAGATACACTGTATATACAAACGAATGTGGACGCCCCTTCAAATGATTGGATTTGTCTATTTCAGCCACACCCGTTGCTGACAGGTGTATAAAATCCAGAACACAGCAATGCAATCCTTAGACAGACATTGGCAGTAGAACGACCTTACTGAAGAGCTCAGTGACTTTCAAAGTGGCACCATCATAGGATGCCTCCTTTCCAACAAGTCAGTTTGTCTTATTTCTGCCCTGCTAGAGCTGCCCTGGTCAAATGTAAGTGCTGTTATTGTGAAGTGGAAATAGCTCAGCCGCAAAGTAGTAAGTCATACAAGCTTACAGAATGGGACCGTTGAGTGCTGAAAATCGTCTGTCCTTGGTTGCAACACTCACTACCGAGTTCCCAACTGCCTCTGGAAGCAATGTCAGCACAATAACTGTTCGTTGGGAGCTTCATGAAATGGGTTTCCATGGCCGAGCAGCCGCACACAAGATTACGATGCACAATGCCAATTGTCAGCTGGAGTGGTGTAAAGCTCGCCGCCATTGGACTCTGGAGCAGTTGAAATGCGTTCTATGGAAGGATGAATTACAATTCACTATCTGGCAGTTCGACGGACGAATCTGGGTTTGGCGGATGCCAGCAGAGCGCTACCTGCCCAAATGCATAGTGCCAACTGTAACGTTTGGTGGAGGATAAATAATGTTTTTTCATTGTTCGGGCTAGGCCCCTTAGTTCCAGTGAAGGGAAATCTTAACGCTACGGCATACAATGACATTCTAGATGATTCTGTCCTTCCAACTTTGTGGCAACAGTTTGGGGAAGGCCCTTTCCTGTTTAAGCATGACAATGCCCCAGTGCACAAAGCATGGTTCATACCGAAATGGTTTGTCGAGATCGGTGTGGAAGAACTTGACTGGCCTGCACAGAGCCCTGACCCCATCGAACACCTCTGGGATGAATTGTAATGCAGACTGCGAGCCATGCCTAATCGCCCAACACCAATGTCCGACCTCACTAATGCTCTTGTGGCTGTAGCAGGGTGCGTAATGGGCGGGAGAGAAGTCAGGCGCAGGAGAGCAGAACTTGGTAATAACCAGAGATTTATTAAGCAAAACCAACGGCATCCAGAACAACAAGAGTAAATGGGCACAAAATAACCCAAAGTGCGCTCCAGGGGAACGTGCACAAGCACTACAATGACAAGCACTACAATAAACAATCCCACACAAAGACATGGGGGGAACAGAGGGTTAAATACACATCAAGTAAATTAGGGAATTGAAACCAGGTGTGAGGAAAAAACAGACAAACAAATGGAAAATGAAAAGTGGATCGACGATGGCTGGAAGACCGGCGACGCCGAGCGCCGCCCAAACAAGGATAGGACCAGACTTCGGCCGAAGTCGTAACAGTGGCTGAATGGAAGCAAGTCCCCACAGCAATGTTCCAAAAGCTAGTGGAAAGCCTTCCCAGAAGAGTGTAGGCTGTTAAAGCAGCAAAAAGGGGACCAACTCCATATTAATGCCCATGATTTTTGGTTAGAGATGTTCGACAAGCAGGTGTCCACATACTATTGGTCATGTAGTGTGGAGATATCGCTCAAGTTATCACAATATTATTGGCCAGTTCACCTTCTCTTCTGTCACTTTGTTGGAGCAATCAAGGATCCTTTTGGGAGGGCGAAATGCGAGGCACAAAACCCCCAGTACCTCAGCTGTTTTATAAAAGTGTCAGCCCTGCATGTTTGTCTGTTTGTTTGATTGTACTTCATGCACAAGCGTACTGTACAGTATTGTATGTGTGGGATGTGGAAAGAGAAGCGTAGGCTCTTTCTGGGGGAGTCTGGGGTGGGATGTTGCTTTACTCTAACGAGCTGGTTCAGGGGCTGGGCTGTGTTCTCCAGATGTGCCCAAAGCTGACACACACAGCAGGGGAGGACAGGGAGAGTCACATGGCTGCTGATGGCAAATTCTAGTGGAGCTTCCAGGCTGTTTTTGTTGCTATCGTAGCACAATTCTCAATTCTCACGTCAGGTGTTTATGGTAGTGTTGCTGTGCGGCATCATTTCCATCCTCAAGGTTTAGTTGATGGCTTTTGATGAGCGTATCTCTTCTTGAGTGTCATTCAAACATGTCATTTTGAATCAAGGTAGGATTTTAACACATTTATATTACTTCACAATCTCTTTTGGTGTATTACGATTGTTTTTAGACAATGACCAATAATGAGCTGCCTCAGTCTGACACAGTGATTGGTTGACTGATGCACTAAAACGGTGTCATTGTGGCATGTGCACTAAACAAGTTGCACCAATCACCTCAGTCATTGGCTTACGTCTGACAGCGCGTCGATTCTGCCTGCACTGATCTCTCTCGTATCTCGCAAAAGGTAATGAGATCGCACGAAAGTAGTTTGGCTACAATGTGCTGTCTAACGTAAAAAAAATATGACCTATGTAACTTCCCCTAACGAACCCCATTTAATTCCTCAAAACAGGCTGAATTAATACAAGCTAAAACAATACATCTGTAAATAATGTTGATGTGTTTTGGTTAGGAAAGTCATAGTCAAACCATTTCACATCTATTTAATAACTTCTTAAATGTAATCTACGTAACCCCCTAAAGTAATTATTTATCATGAGATGTCACGTTCTGACCTTTATTTCCTTTGTTTTGTCTTTATTTAGTATGGTCAGGGCGTGAGTTGGGGTGGGCAGTCTGTTTGTTTTTCTATGTTTGGTTTCTGTTTTGGCCTAGTATGGTTCTCAATCAGAGGCAGGTGTCGTTAGTTGTCTCTGATTGAGAATCATACTTAGGTAGCCTGGGTTTCACTTTTGAGTGGTGGGTGTTTGTTTCCGTGTCAGTGTTTGTCGCCACACGATACTGTTTTGGTTTAGTTTCTTCACATTTCTTTTGTTATTTTTGTATTCAGTGTTCAGTGCTTTCTTTGATTAAAGTTATGGACACTTACCACGCTGAGCATCGGTCCTCCGATCCTTCTCGCTTCTCGTTCTCCTCCTCAGAGGAGGAATGCCATTACAGAAACACCCACCAACCAAGGACCAAGCAGTGTGGTAACAGGCAGCAGCAGCAGCAGTAGAGGCAGCGATACCTGGAGAGATGGACTTGGGAGGAGATTCTGGACGGTAAAGGACCCTGGGAACAGCCAGGGGAATATCGCCGCCCCAAAGCAGAGCTGGAGGCAGCGAAAGCAGAGAGGCGGCATTATGAGGAGCTAGCACGGCAGAGCGGCTGGAAAAGCCCCAAAAATGTATTGGGGGGGAGGAGGCACACGGGGAGTGTGGCGAAGCCAGGTAGGAGACCTGCGCCAACTTCCCGTGCTTACTGGAGAGAGAGAGGGACCGGGCAGGCACCGTGTTATGTGGTGGAGCGCACAGTTTCCCCAGTGCGTGTGCATAGCCCAGTGCGGTACATTCCAGCTCCTCGTTCTGGCCGGGCTAGAGTGGGCATCGAGCCAGGTGCCATGAAGCCGGCTCTACGCATCTGGTCTCCAGTGCGTCTCCTCGGGCCGGCGTACCTGGCACCAGCCTTTCGCATGGTGTCCCTGGTTCGCCAGCACAGCCCAGTGCTGGCTATTCCACCTCGCCGCACTGGCCTGGCTACCGGGAGCATTCAACCAGGTAAGGTTGGGCAGGCTCAGTGCTCAAGAGCTCCAGTGCGCCTGCACGGTCCGGTCTACCCAGTGCCACCTCCACGCACCAGCCCTCCGGTGGCAGCCCCCCGCACCAAGCTGTCTCTCCGTCTTCTGCCTACAGGTGCTCCTGCCTGTCCAGCGCTGCCAGAGCCTTCCTCCTCTCCAGCACGGTCAGTCTCCCGTCTGTCTTGAGCCGCCAGAGTCTCCCGTCTGTCCTGAGCCGCCAGAGTCTCCCGTCTGTCCTGAGCCGCCAGAGTCTCCCGTCTGTCCAGAGCCGCCAGTCAGCCAGAAGCTTCCAGAGCCGCAAGTCAGCCAGGAGCTGCCAGAGCCGCCAGCCAGCCAGGAGCTGCCAGAGCCGCCAGCTAGCCAGGAGCTGCCAGAGCCGTCAGCCAGCAAGGAGCTGCCAGAGCCGTCAGCCAGCCAGGAGCTGCCAGAGCCGCCTGTCACGCCGGCGATGCCGGAGTCGCCCTTCACTCCGGAGCTGCCGGAGTCTCCCGTCCATTCGGGACCCGTGGCGTGGGTCCCCAGTCCAAGGTCGGCGGCGAGGGTAGCCGCTTTTAAGAGGCCACGGAGGCGGACAATGAGGCGGAGAAAAACTGTGGTGAAGTGGGGTCCACGTCCCGCGCCAGAGCCGCCACCGCAGACAGATGCCCAACCAGACCCTCCCCTATAGGTTCAGGTTTTGCGGCCAGAGTCCGCACCATTGGGGGGGGGGGGGGGGGGTACTGTCACGTTCTGACCTTTATTTCCTTTGTTTTGTCTTTATTTAGTATGGTCAGGGCGTGAGTTGGGGTGGGCAGTCTGTTTGTTTTTCTATGTTTGGTTTCTGTTTTGGCCTGGTATGGTTCTCAGAGGCAGGTGTCGTTAGTTGTCTCTGATTGAGAATCATATTTAGGTAGCCTGGGTTTCACTTTTGAGTGGTGGGTGTTTCTTCACGTTTCTTTTGTTATTTTTCTATTCAGTGTTCAGTGCTTTCTTTGATTAAGGTTATGGACACTTACCACGCTGCATCTGCCGTTACATGAGAGGACCATAAACAATAACTAGTAATGCTGCATACTCCAACAAAAAATCTAAGAATCTCACCTTTCTGATCATTTGTTTTTATAAATTACTGAGGTGCAGTCACTTTTAAGGACAAGCTCAAGTACACAGTACAAATATGATGAAAATAAAAAATATTTCTATGACCTATTTCCTATTCAATAAAACTGAATAAGGCTTGGCATGACTTATATGCTTTCTAAATATCGTATAATCAAATTATAAAACCACTAATTATAATATTTAACCTTCCTTATAACTGTAAAATACATATTTGTATATTTAGTGTTAGAGAAAATGTGCATATCTTTCTTGATCAAAACATCTGCCCCCACTGCTGTGAAGGTCATGCAGAGCTCGTTCTTGGCTGCCTGAACTCGTGAGGAACTCTCTTTTCATGTCATATTGATATTTTCCGTCTATGACAAACAGGAAGGGTTGTTGTTTAAAATCTATGAATTATTTTAAATTAATGGCTATAAATCTGAATGTGCAATAGTGACGAAACCACTCTCTCCTGCTGCACTACGATGGATAGCAGGCATGTGCTTTGTCACGTAGGTTTCAGCCAGAAAAACGCATGTCAAAAATGTTAAGAATTGATTTGCATTTTAATTAGGGAAATAAGTATTTGACCCCCCTCATCTCAGAAAGATTTCTGGCTCCTAGGTGTCTTTTATACAGGGAGGGAGTGCTCCTAATCTCAGCTTGTTATCTGTATAAAAGACACCTGTCCACAGAAGCAATCAATCAGATTCCAAACTCTCCACCATGGCCAAGACAAAAGAGCTCTCCAAGGATGTCAGGGACAAGATTGTAGACCTACACAAGGCTGGAATGGGCTACAAGACCATCGCCAAGCAGCTTGGTGAGAAGGTGACAACAGTTGGTGCGATTATTCGCAAATGGAAGACACACAAAATAACTGTCAATCTCCCTCGGCCTGGGGCTCCATGCAAGATCTCACCTCGTGGAGTTGCAATGATCATGAGAACGGTGAGGAATCAGCCCAGAACTACACGGGAGGATCTTGTCAATGATCTCAAGGCAGCTGGGACCATAGTCACCAAGAAAACAATTGGTAACTCACTACGTCGTGAAGGACTGAAATCCTGCAGCGCCCGCAAGGTCCCCCTGCTCAAGAAAGCACATATACATGCCCGTCTGAAGTTTGCCAATGAACATCTGAATGATTCAGAGGACAACTAGGTGAAAGTGTTGTGGTCAGATGAGACCAAAATGGAGCTCTTTGGCATCAACTCAACTCGCCGTGTTTGGAGGAGGAGGAATGCTGCCTATGACCCCAAGAACACCATCCCCACCGTCAAACATGGAGGTGGAAATATTATGCTTTGAGGGCAGGGTTCTGCTAAGGGGACAGGACAACTTCACCGCATCAAAGTGACGATGGACGGGGCCATGTACCGTCAAATCTTGGGTGAGGACCTCCTTCCCTCAGCCAGGGCATTGAAAATGGGTTGTGGATGGGTATTCCAGCATGACAATGACCCAAAACACACGGCCAAGGCAACAAAGGAGTGGCTCAAGATGAAACACATTGAGGTCCTCCTGGAGTGGCCTAGCCAGTCTCCAGACCTTAATCCCATAGAAAATCTGTGGAGGGAGCTTAAGGTTCGAGTTGCCAAACGTCAGCCTCGAAACCTTAATGACTTGGAGAAGATCTGCAAAGAGGAGTGGGACAAAATCCATCCTGAGATGTGTGCAAACCTGGTGGCCAACTACAAGAAACGTTTGACCTCTGATTGCCAACAAGGGTTTTGCCACCATGTACTAAGTCATGTTTTGCAGAGGGGTCAAATACTTATTTCCCTCATTAAAATGCAAATCAATTCATAACATTTTTGACATGGGTTTTTCTGGATTTTTTTGTTGTTATTCTGTCTCGCACTGTTCAGATAAACCTACCATAAAAACTATAGACTGATCATTCCTTTGTCAGTGGGCAAATGTACAAAATCAGCAGGGGATCAAATACTTTTTTCCCTCACTGTAGGTGTCTGAACAATGTGGTGACAATTATATAGGTCTAGTTTAGTTCATGCTTAAATCAGCCACAGCATACAGTGCCTTGCGAAAGTATTCGGCCCCCTTGAACTTTGCGACCTTTTGCCACATTTCAGGCTTCAAACATAAAGATATAAAACTGTATTTTTTTGTGAAGAATCAACAACAAGTGGGACACAATCATGAAGTGGAACGACATTTATTGGATATTTCAAACTTTTTTAACAAATCAAAAACTGAAAAATTGGGCGTGCAAAATTATTCAGCCCCTTTACTTTCAGTGCAGCAAACTCTCTCCAGAAGTTCAGTGAGGATCTCTGAATGATCCAATGTTGACCTAAATGACTAATGATGATAAATACAATCCACCTGTGTGTAATCAAGTCTCCGTATAAATGCACCTGCACTGTGATAGTCTCAGAGGTCCGTTAAAAGCGCAGAGAGCATCATGAAGAACAAGGAACACACCAGGCAGGTCCGAGATACTGTTGTGAAGAAGTTTAAAGCCGGATTTGGATACAAAAAGATTTCCCAAGCTTTAAACATCCTAACGAGCACTGTGCAAGCGATAATATTGAAATGGAAGGAGTATCAGACCACTGCAAATCTACCAAGACCTGGCCGTCCCTCTAAACTTTCAGCTCATACAAGGAGAAGACTGATCAGAGATGCAGCCAAGAGGCCCATGATCACTCTGGATGAACTGCAGAGATCTACAGCTGAGGTGGGAGACTCTGTACACAGGACAACAATCAGTCGTATATTGCACAAATCTGGCCTTTATGGAAGAGTGGCAAGAAGAAAGCCATTTCTTAAAGATATCCATAAAAAGTGTCGTTTAAAGTTTGCCACAAGCCACCTGGGAGACACACCAAACATGTGGAAGAAGGTGCTCTGGTCAGATGAAACCAAAATTGAACTTTTTGGCAACAATGCAAAACGTTATGTTTGGCGTAAAAGCAACACAGCTCATCACAATGAACACACCATCCCCACTGTCAAACATGGTGGTGGCAGCATCATGGTTTGGGCCTGCTTTTCTTCAGCAGGGACAGGGAAGATGGTTAAAATTGATGGGAAGATGGATGGAGCCAAATACAGGACCATTCTGGAAGAAAACCTGATGGAGTCTGCAAAAGACCTGAGACTGGGACGGAGATTTGTCTTCCAACAAGACAATGATCTACAATGGAATGGTTCAAAAATAAACATATCCAGGTGTTAGAATGGCCAAGTCAAAGTCCAGACCTGAATCCAATCGAGAATCTGTGGAAAGAACTGAAAACTGCTGTTCACAAATGCTCTCCATCCAACCTCACTGAGCTCGAGCTGTTTTGCAAAGAGGAATGGGAAAAAATTTCAGTCTCTCGATGTGCAAAACTGATAGAGACATACCCCAAGCGACTTACAGCTGTAATCGCAGCAAAAGGTGGCGCTACAAAGTATTAACTTAAGGGGGCTGAATAATTTTGCACACCCAATTTTTCAGTTTTTGATTTGTTAAAAAAGTTTGAAATATCCAATAAATGTCGTTCCACTTCATGATTGTGTCCCACTTGTTGTTGATTCTTCACAAAAAAATACAGTTTTATATCTTTATGTTTGAAGCCTGAAATGTGGCAAAAGGTCGCAAACTTCAAGGGGGCCGAATACTTTCGCAAGGCACTGTATATAGCCACAGTAAGGCCTATATTCAGGCTCTACAGAGGCCGCACCTGCACAGTTTAGAATAGGCCAAAATGGAATGTAAAGGGTTCTGACTATGGAATCAGGAACAACCCTGGATATGAGATTGATGTAAGAACAGTATGTGCCAACATGCCTTCTTCTCCCTCTAGTTGTCCATTTCTAATGAATAGAAATATAATCACTAGAATGGCATTCCTATTCAAGTTAGTAGGTCTGTAATGATGAATCTATTTCTATGGTCACAAGGCACCAGAGGAGACTGTGACTTTGTGCCTATTCCCAATATAGTTCACTACTTTTTACCAGGGCCCATTGGGCTCTGGTCAAAAGTAGCGCACTATATAGGGACTAGTTTGCAAAATTGGGAGGCAGACTGCAGCACCTCCAGGCTCCCCCCCACACAGTGGCCTCTCTCTTTCCACGGCTTTGCGGCTGTTCCCAGTCAATGGACACCCAGATGCCTCTCTGGTGACCTTTACGACCTCTTTAAGAGTGTTTAGTGTAGCCTGCTCTTCTGCTTGGCTACCTCTGTCTGCTAGCTCCTGGTTTTACACTACTAGGCCTACACAATGCCTGGCTGGACTCTACAACTGTTCACTTAAAGCTAGGTTGTGTTCCAAATGCAACCCTATTCCCCATGTAGGACACTACTTTTGACCAGAGTCCTAGGTCCTACTTTACACTTCACTCTGCCTGGCTGCATCCTATGTATTTAGAAGTGGACCAAGATTATAACTGCACAGAGGTGTAGGCAGAATGAGTGTTCCATTACATTATTTTCTTGCTGTTGAATGCAAGTGCATTTCTGACATTCATAATATGTTATAAAAACCCACTTAGCAGACTAGTTTACACTTTAAACCTATGTTTGCCTTCACATAGCATAATGCTGTAATCTCTATCACAGATTGCCATGATTTTGTGTATTGCACTTCCTCCCAAGGTTATAATATAGAATTGATTCTAAAGATGCGTCCTCTTTTAAGACATGGGATTGGAATGGAGAATGTGCTCAATGATGAAATTAAAAGGACCAGTTCCTGAGACTGTAACTGAATGTAACATGGCTCTGTTATTGAATTAACCCGATATTACCTTTGGCCCTTTGAGTTAAATCGAGTTAGGTTTTTAGTAGAGTGCTTCAGGGAGACATCCTGAAACATGCACAAGGTCTGCTGCTTGCTAGATAAGATATTTTAGACTAAACTTCTCATAAGGTGTGTCCCAAATGGAGCCTTATTCCTTATTTAGTGCACTACTTTTGACCAGGGTCCATAGGGTTCTTGACAAATGTAGTGCATTATATAGGGATTAGAAATGTAATCTGCTTTGAGGTATATTTCATTCAATTAGCCTGAAAAGGCAATGATGAGTGGGACCTTTCAGTGGTAGTTGGCTGAAAGGAGAGGGAGAGAACGGTTCATGTGTACAGGATAGGTTCACATCAGGACAGCAGCAAGCAGAAGCTGTGTGTGTGTGTGTGTGTGTGTGTGTGTGTGTGTGTGAGTGACTGGGCTTCCAGCATGGATGTGGACCAGCCTTCTCCTCAGGGAGTAGTAGAGCTTGTCACGTGACTAGGGTCTGCTAGTGTTTTACGGTTAGTGCTGCTTCCTTTATGTTTTGGGCAATAGGATTGTGTTTGTGTGTATGTGCATGGGAGGCAGAGAGAGCGTGTCTGTTTGAAAGGGATAGTACAGCATGTACGACTGTGTATACCGTCTGTGTTTGTACATTTTTTTGGGGGGGGTTGCTGAGTCCCCTGAGGTGAGTCAACTCCTGGGGAATGTAAACAAGGGACAGTGGTAAAACTAAGGAGAGGAGATGAAAGGGGAGCTCAGGGACTGTGGAGAAGAAACTAGAGCCTGGGGACTGACAGCACTCTGGGGAGCAGTCCACTGATGGGGCGATAGAAAGAGAGATAGAGAAAAAGGTAATGTCAGACAGAGAGTAAAGTTAACACTGGAAGAAACAGTTGTGTGGTGTAAAAGGCCTAGTCATTCACAGTGTGGTTGTGTGGTAGGTTTAATAGCTTTTCTGCCCTGCATGTGCCTCATTCTGCTCCCAGACACAGCAGGATTTTACAGGAACTATAGACTGTGAGAGTGGCTGCCTACACCTAGAGAGAAAGAGAAAGAGAGAGGAGAGAGGTGTGGAGCTCATTTAGAGGAGAAACCTCCCTCACTCTTTCTATTCCTCTTTCCTTCCCTCCCGCCCTGTCTATCTTGCTTTCATTCCCTCTCTTTTTCATGAGTCAATGTGGATTGGATCAGCTGCACTCTGAGGTTGTAAAAGGCTTGAACGTATTTCTACCTCGACAGGTCCCTCAGCTCAGAGTAGAGAAGGGGCCACAACCGGATTGAACCGGTTTCAGTCCCACCTAGGTGGTACTGCTTCTGGGGAGCTCAGCTGCTGCATTGTGGGAACAGGTGACTGGAGCCTGTCTGGGCATTCCAGAGTAAGATTCTAAAGTGTTATTCTTGTTACGGGAGTTGTTGCGTGGGGGAGACCTGGTGGTGTGGCAGAGAGGGTTCAGATGAGAGAGTGCACGAGAAAGAGAGAGAATGAAAGCAAGGTAGAAAAAGGGAGGGAGAAAAAGAAAAGAGGAATCAACAAAGAGTCAGGGGAATTCCGTCCCCTACAGTGTTAGGAAGAAAGTGCTACGTAGAAACCCTCTATGATGGGGTTTTCATAGAACCGAATGTAATTGGTTTTACCGGGGACTAGTGGTGTTACGTTTGATATCCTGGAGCTCCGAAGCACGCGGTCGAAGTCGCTAAGCGGTTTACTTTGCCTGATGCCTCCGTCACTTTATCAGAAGCACATCGATGACGTTCGAAGCTTCGTTTCGTCGAACAACCACCCGATCGGTTTGGTATTGGTTATGGTAGAAGACAAAAAGTGGCTACTCTGCGCACCCTCTACAATGTATGGGACATCATCTATAATAATTTGACTTTTGAGTGTTTTACTCAACACAGCAACGCTGGTTATTAACTCTGGTTATTAACAACACTAGGGTTATTTTACACCACTGAGTGTTAATTTAACTCCTGAATCAACACTATAAATATTACACTGAAAAATCAACACTGGGTAAAACGGGACAATTTGCCATGTACCATACAGTACAATACACTGCAGGTTCAGTCATACTCCTCAGGCGTTCGGCGCTCGACGTCGCCGGCTTTCTAGCCATTGCCGGTCATGTTCTCATTGTTCCATTTGTTTTGTCTTGTTCCCTGCACACCTGGTTTACATTCCCTAATCACACTGCATGTATTTATTCCTCAATTCCCCCCATGTCTTTGTGTGAAATTGTTTTGTTACGTGTTTAGTGTGATGCGCCAGACTGGTTTTTCCCCCCGGTATCATATTTTGACCCGTTGTATGTATTTCTCATACATTTGTATATTTGTGAATGTTTTTGCGCTTATTGACTTTTTTCTCTCTCTCTCTCTCTCTCTCTCTCTCTCTCTCTCTCACTCACTCACTCACTCACTCACTCACTCACTCACTCACTCACTCACTCACTCACTCACTCACTCACTCACTCACTCACTCACTCACTCACACTCACACTCACACTCACACACGCATAGCCTAACCAACACATGCTCAATATCGGCACTATTTTGGTCATGGTGTGGTTGTTACTTGTTGCTTATGAGAGAAGGTGAGGGGACTGTAGTGCAGTAGACTCACCCGCCCACCCAGTCACACTCACTCACGAGAGACTGCTGGGTGCTTGGATGATGGCTGACTGCATATTAACACTGCCTTCACCTGAAACCATATGGCTCTGATAAAGCTTCTCTCTGAACGCATATAGTCTAATAACTTATTGCCTGTTAGCAAGGGTAACAGAAAGAAAAGAGGCAACATAGACGATGTATAAGAGCTTTGAGTCTAACAATAGAGGGGAGAAATAGGTGTCTAGCCAGAACTGCTGACACTGGAAATTTACAGTGGTTCACAAATGACCAATCAGGCCATCTAGGGAGTTGTTCAGGACATGTGGTAAAAAAACTCACTCCGGACCCTAGCGACTGTAAGCCTGATTAGAGCAGTGAATGTTAGTGGTAAACTACTCAGTGGTGAGGCCTGTCTCTGCCCCTCTGGGTGCATCTAAAATGACACCCCATTTCCCTACATAGTGTACTACTATGCCCCATGGGGAATAGGGTGCCATTTGGGTCGCAAACTCCATCTCTCTGCCAGGCTGTTCAGCCAGAGGAAGTTCTGTTCTGCCAGTAGCTGTTCCCCTCAGCCCCCTCTTCCCTCTGCCCCC
The DNA here is from genome assembly GCF_057628025.1 of Oncorhynchus mykiss. Classification (NCBI taxonomy): domain Eukaryota; kingdom Metazoa; phylum Chordata; class Actinopteri; order Salmoniformes; family Salmonidae; genus Oncorhynchus; species Oncorhynchus mykiss. The sequence goes on from NC_143049.1 coordinate 2,992,976, forward strand.
CAGCTGCCAGGGTCAATGCTGCTGGGCACCAGGTGTGAAGTCAGTAGTCTCAGCCAGGCGGAACGCTTTGCCTTCAACCCCTCCTGCTCTACCCTGCTTTATCTCCAGGCCCCTGGGAGAAACTCCTCCTACCTCCACTCCTCTCCTGAGCCCTCCTCTCCTGAGCCCTCCTCTCCTGAGCCCTCCTCTCCTGAGCCCTCCTCTCCCGAGCCCTCCTCTCCCGAGCCCTCCCTTCCTGAGCCCTCCTCTCCTGAGCCCTCCTCTCCTGAGCCCTCCTCTCCCGAGCCCTCCTCTCCTGAGCCCTCCTCTCCCGAGCCCTACTCTCCCAAGCCCTCCTCTCCTGAGTCCTCCTTTCCTGAGCCCTCCTCTCCTTAGCCCTCCTCTCCTGAGTCCTCCCTTTCTGAGCCCTCCTCTCCTGAGCCCTCCTTTCTTGCTGCCCCTGGCTTAATCACACACATCTTACTGCCAAAACAGGAACTCAACAACTGCCTGTAATAGCCTACTTGAAAACAGGAGTAATCTGAATCCGGCTTTCTACAGTGAGGTGAAGTGAGGACCCCATTTTTAGCCATGCTCTGTCTGGTGAGTGATAGAAGAGAAGCAGAGAGAGAGAGAGAGAGGACTGAGGGAAGAGAAACTGCTAATGACTCAAAAACACAAAACCTGGCTTGTCAGTCCTCTGTGCTCATTTGTGCATGACGCCGGCCTGAGGGGGTGAGTGTGTCACAGCGGAAAGCCCGATATTGTTAGACCAGGAGGATGGAGAAGAGAGAGAGAGAGGGTGAAGAGACAGGACAGAGAGGTAGAGAGAGTGAAGAGCGGGGGGCATAGAGGGAGAAGAGAGAGAGAGAGAGTGTCAAAGGGGAGGGGGCAGAGGTGAACTAAGGTGGGATGCTCTGCAGCATTGCGCTCCTTTTCTCTGTCAGTGTTAAAGGTAAGACATTGACGATGCGGCACGTGAGCTGCTCTGACAGACAGTTTAGTGACGAGGCCCAGAGAGAGAGAGAGAGAGAGAGAGAGTAGATAGAACCGCAGAGGGATAGAGACAGATAAAGAGAGAGACAGACAAAACGAGAGCGAAAGAAGGGTGGAGGGGGTGGAGCGCGAGATAGAGAGAGAACCACACAGGGAAGAGAACTGTGAGAAGAGAGGCCCTGCTACTAAACTGACTATAAGGCTAGAGAAAGAGAGAGAACCACACAGAGAAGAGAAAAAGTTGAGAAGAGAGGCCCTGCTACTAAACTGACTATAAGGCTAGAGAAAGAGAGAGAACCACACAGAGAAGAGAACTGTGAGAAGAGAGGCCCTGCTACTAAACTGACTATAAGGCTAGAGAAAGAGAGAGAACCACACAGGGAAGAGAACTGTGAGAAGAGAGGCCCTGCTACTAAACTGACTATAAGGCTAGAGAAAGAGAGAGAACCACACAGGGAAGAGAACTGTGAGAAGAGAGGCCCTGCTACTAAACTGACTATAAGGCTAGAGAAAGAGAGAGAGGCCTAATGCTGCATTTCTATAACAGAATAGTTGAATTCAGGTGTCGTTGCAATTTGTCACGCCTCTGATGATGGTGAAGCGCTGGTCAATTGATGGCATTCCCTCCATTGTTTTTGCCAGGTGGTGATGAATGACGGTGCAGATTGACACTGTCAAACAATGTGGTGCGTGGCTCACTTTACTAGCTCGTTCACTTAAGCACTGACAATCACATGAATACCGCAACAAATAACCCACATACAGTGTGAATATAACCATGATAAATGGCAACAGAGGGAGAGGCAGATGAGAGATGAATATGAACGTTTATGTGGCTTAGGGCATCATTGGAATGAATCCAGTATCGTAGTTACGATGCAGGTTAAAAACAGAGCTCTTTCCTTGCGTCTGGCAGAATTCTGAATCATGAAGTCAGACTCAGGAATCGTAATTTCCATGGAGATGAGAGGCAGCCAGTAATTCCCAGGCACACTACGAGTGTTTCCATGCCCACTCTCAGCAAAGAACACACACACCCTGACACACACACACTCACGCACACCCCAACACACAGAGGAAAGCCCCTCTAGATGTAGCCAGTGCTGTAAGCCAGGGACTTCCCCCAAAACCTTTGAGTACATATGGTTGTGTGTTTGTAGGTGTGCGCTGTGTGTGTGTTCGTGTCACATGTGCGTGTGTGTGACATAGTGGAACGTAGTGAGAGAGACCCCAGCAGGGAGGGAAGTGTGTTGGAGTCATCAGGGTTAGCAGTAATCAGGCCTCTCCAGCTGCTTCCTGTGTGGGGAGACCCAGGTGCTCAGGCCCTTTCTCCCCCCAGAGACACAGCTTGCGCCAGAGTCCCAAATGGCACCCTATTACCTATAGAGTGCACTACTTTTGGCCAAAGCCCAATGGTCTCTGGCCAAAAGTAGTGCACTATATAGGGAATTGGGTGCCATTTGGGACACAGACAGAGCCAGTGCTGGCCCCCAGCACAGAATGGCAGGAACTTGGAACGGGAGAGGAGTTAACCTCTGTGCCTCCACACACACAAATACAGGCACACAAGACAGAAATACACAAGCACATAGACATATACAGAAGCAAACACACATGTGACACACTAACTCTCACATTTGTTTTACTATCCTTGTGGGAACTAAACATTGAATTATCATTCAAAATCTTATTTTCCCTAACCCCTAACACTAAGCCTTTAATCTAACCTCAATCCTAACCTTAATCCCAAACTCCTAACCTTACCCCTAACTCCTGACCCTCAACCTAACCACATAACCCTAACAATAACCTTAATTAACCCAAAATAGCATTTTTCGTTGTGGGGACCGGCGAAATGTCCCCAATTGTCCAAATTTTCCTTGTTTTACTATCCTTGTGAGGACCTCTGGGTCCCACAAGGACAGCAAACCAGCAAAAAAACACACACATGCACACACACACATATCAGTGGAAGCTGCTGAGGGGAGGACGGCTCATAATAATGGTCGGAACGGAGCAAATGGAACGGCATCAAACTCCTGGAAACCATGTGTTGTGTTTGATACCATTACACTTATTCCCCTCTAGCCTTTACCACAAGCCCGTCCTCCCCAATTAAGGTGTGGCAGTCTCTATGGGGGTGCCACGAGGTTCAATTCTCGGCCCGACTCTTTTCTCTGTATATATCAATGATGTCGCCCTTGATGCTGGTGATTCTCTGATCCACCTCTACGCAGACAACACCATTCTGTATACTTCTGGCCCTTCTTTGGACACTGTGTTAACAAACTTCCAAACGAGTTTCAGTGCCTTACAACACTCCTTCCGTGGCCTCCAACTGTTCTTAAATGCTAGTAAAACTGAATGCACGCTCTTCAACCGTTCGCTGCCTGCATCTGCCCCCCGTCTAGCATCACTACTCTGGACGGTTCTGACTTAGAATATATGGACAACTACAAATACCTAGGTGTCTGGTAAGACTGTAAACTCTCCTTCCTGACTCACATCAAGCATCTACAATCCAAAATTAAATCTAGAATCGGCTTCCTATTTCACAACAATTGCCTCCTTCACTCATGCTGCCAAACATACACTCTTGAAATGAACTATCCTACCAATCCTCGACTTCGTCGATGTCATTTACAAAATAGCCTCTAACACTCTACTCAGCAAATTGGATGTAGTCTATCACAGTGCCATCCGTTTTGTCACGAAAGCCCCATATACTACCCACCACTGCGACCTGTATGCTCTCGTTGTCTGGCACTCGCTACATATTCGTCGCCAAACCCACTGGCTCCAGGTCATCTATAAGTCTTTGCTAGGTAAATCCCCGCCTTATCTCACCTCACTTGTCACCATAGCAACACCCACCCATAGCACGCACTCCAGCAGGTATATTTCACTGGTCATCCCCAAAGCCAACACCTACTTTGGCCGCCTTTCCTTCCAGTTCTCTGCTGCCAATGACTGGAACGAATTGTAAAAATCACTGAAGCTGGAGACTTATATCTCCCTCACTAACTGTAAGCATCAGCTGTTAGAGCAATTTACCAATCACTGTACCTGTACACAGCCCATCTGTAAATAGCCCACCCAACTACCTCATCCCCATATTGCTGTTTATCTTCTTGCTCTTTTGCACCCCAGTATCTCTACTTGCACATCATCATCCCCACATCTATCACTCCACTGTTAATGCTCAATTGTAATTATATTGCCACTATGGCCTATTTATTGCCTTACTTCCCTAATCTTACTACATCTGCACACACTGTACATAGATCTTCCTATTGTGTTATTGACTGTACGTTTGTTTATGTGTAACTCTGTGTTGTTGTTTGTGTCGCACTGCTTTGCTTTATCTTGGCCATGTCGCAGTTGTAAATGAGAACTTGTTCTCAACTGGTCTACCTGGTTAAAAGGTGCCACCCGTGACACATGCACATACAAACACACTGCGCACACAAGCAGTCTCCTTAATAGCTCCCCATTCCCTCTTCAATGTTTAAACACAAAGTAAGGGCCATGACCTCATGACCTCAGCTAT